>NW_012102576.1:1966109-1993820 GCF_000951045.1 Mandrillus leucophaeus | reverse complement strand
GGGTTTCACCATGTTGGCCAGAATGGTACATACATTCTTAATTATAGTAATTGCTCCATTGTGCCGATATTTGCCTTACAAGTTTGCTTTCTTTTCTAGACTACCAGTGCAAATGCCTTTTTATTTCTAGTTTCAAACTGTCACATAGGAAATGTTTGTTAAAACTAACGTTTTATAAAATTTAAAGCTTATTTTACATATCTCATTTGATCTCTCAAGAATTCTGTGAGCTTGGCAATGTAGATTGCTGTATATGCCTTAGGCTGATGAATAAACAGGCTTAGAGAGAGTCACTTGCCCCAGGTTAGGTAGCTGTAAGTGTTGGGATTGAATCCCAGGTCTTCTCACCACCACTTTCTACAAAAATCACTGAAGGTTGTCAACTGACAGAGAGGATTACTCTGTGTGTTGATAACAAAAGGGTGATCAATAATATTTAAAAAGCAGACTTTGTGTAAAAGTCTTTCCCTTACCTTAAAAACTATGCCATAATGGAGCATTCTTTCATTCCTCCAATTTAATTATATCTGGCGAGAAACAGTAATGGGCTCAACCATTGTTGTATCTTAAGTCAAATTGCCAAAACTCCACAGGCTACTAAAAGTTAACCCTTACTGAATGAATTAAGAACCACAGAAGTTCTGCTGTTAAAAAACAGCACGGTGACAGTCAGGGTTTTTCAGGCGTAGGGGGTGTGTGTTTTAAGACTTTAAGCCAGTTTTGTCCCACTGAAATCACCGTCAGTGATTTTTAGTAGAAAGTGGTGGTGAGAAGACCTGGGATTCAATCCCAACACTTACAGCTACCTAACCTCGGGCTAGTGACTATCTCTAAGCCTGTTTGTTCTTCAGCCTAAGGCATATACAGCAATCTACATTGCCAAGCTCACAGAATTCTTGAGAGATCAAATGAGATCTCTTAAGTTCTTTGCTGTGATGGATTCCTTTGACTTTGTCTCTATTATTATAGGCTTATAGGTCCGGGGCAACTACCAATCGTTATTCAAAGGGGAAAGCACCCTGTTCGAAATCAAGTAAGAAAAATGGTTTATATTCCCGGTCTGCCATCTCTATTCTAAGCTTTATCTTTATTTAGCTCCCAGTTAAAGGGGGAATAGAGCCACACCCACCTCACAAACGCCCCGAGGACTGGGAGACCAGAAAAGTAAAAGCCACTTGCAAACCTTTAGCTCTAAGTCGATAAAAAATACTATCATATGCTCACATTTCTAATACTTGCTAATATAATGTAATCTTTATTTTGAAAATAATGTGCCTCCAATCCTAGTAAAGAGAAAGTCACGGTATGCGACTCTCCCTTCAGCACCAACCGGCCTCTCACGCGAGACTCGGCTTTCACGCTTTAGTCCAGGGCTGCACGGCAGGCGGAAGAGAAGCGCCTGTGGTGACGTACTTATTCCGCGCGATGACGTGACTACAAGGCGCCGGGGGACACGTTGGCTGGGTTTTCGGCGGGCTTCCCGGGGACAAAAATGGCTATGGCTAGCGATTTCTACCTGCGCTACTACGTAGGGCACAAGGGCAAGTTTGGGCACGAGTTTCTGGAGTTCGAATTTCGGCCGGACGGTGAGAAGAGGCCCACGGCACGCGGTGCTGGGAAAGGGGAGCGAGACCGAGAGGCCGTGGAGGAGGCGAGGGGAGGCCGGGTGGTGTGGAGGGTACAGGGGGCGGAGGCCACTGCTTCCCTCGAAGAAAATAGGAGCTTAAGAACAGAGGAGGCCTAAGTTGGTTTTATAAATGAAAGAGAACTAATTGCAATAAATTAAAGCTAATCCTGTCGCAAACTGAAAAGTCGAACTTACAGTAATCAGAATTCTGTAACAGTGCACCAGAAGGGACTCGGTAGATTGTCGCCCTGATTAAAAATGCTAGCACTTTTTTGAAAACACCCCCATCAGCGGGTGGTCCAATGGATGAATAAAATCTTGTGGTGACCAGTACCTTTTCTTCATTCAGGCTGTGTGTGTTCTTTGAAGGGGAGGAGCCCGACGTGTTAACAAATGAGAATAATAATATGTTTTAGGTGTCTACGTATAATTGTTCACCACAGGACGCATGAAGAGTACCAAAAGAGGGGAGATGTAAAGTTCCACAGGAGGGAGTCAGGAAAATCTTCCTAGAGGAAGACACTCTTGAGATGAGTCTCGAAATGAGAGACTTGGCCTTTGAGAGAAAAAAACAGACTTCCAGAGCAGTGAGAGCAGAGGACGAGGTGAAACTGCTACCCCAGTAGCGTGCAACAATTTGTTTTCTGACAGCGCTATTAGAGAATGTTACATTGGTCCTGCCTACCTGCAACAAGAAAGTTCATTTGGATATATATGTTTTGGTTTTTTTTAAATGCACGTTTTTTGCTGGGCAACAAGCAAATACAAAATTTGAAGGTACACTAATGAGTAAGACAAATTTAACTCAAAGAGATTTGTCTTGGTGGGGACACAGACATTTAACTATAAAGCAGTAGGTATATTAAGTCCTATAAGCAGGCTTTGGACAATGTTCTGTGAGAGCAAGAATAAAAAATTAGAGGAGAAACGTATATTAGGAAAGGAGAAGAGTATCAAGCATTTCAGGCAGAACTCACGTGAACTACAGTCCTGCAATTATTACTTTGAAACAGAGTCTCACTCTGTCACCCAGATCTGAGTGCAGTGGCACGATCTCAGCTCACTGCAACCTCCGCCTCCCAAGCTCAAGTGATCCCTCACCTCAGCCTCCTGAGGTGCTGGAAATACAGGCCAGTGCCACCTCGCCCAGCTCCTTTGTTGTTGTTGTTGTTGTTATTGTAGAGATGGGCTTCCGCATGTTGCCCAGGCTGTCCTCAAACCCCTCAGGTCAAGAGATTCACCAGCCTCAGCCGCCCGAAGTCCTGGGATTACACGCATGAGCCACCGTGCCAGCCCTGCAATTATTTAGAAACCTTAATCACTGTATTCGACCTTACTCTCCCCATAAATTCAGCTAAATTTACCTGAATTCATCTATTCTTTATGTAGTATTATTTTCAGTTCCTCTGCCTGTGAACACTGTCAAGCTTGTCTCTCACTTTTAGCAGGTCACATAAATTAAGCACCTGAATATTATCAGGGAAGTTTTATGCTAGAACAGTGGTTCTAATCAATGTATCTGCCACTCACTGTTACACATACTTCTTCTATTGGTAATATTGAGTCTCCCGAAGACTTGCCTGCCTGTCTTTCTCCTTCCTTCCTTCCTTCCTTCCTTCCTTCCTTCCTTCCTTCCTCTTTCTTTCCTTCTCTCTTTCTCTCTTTCTCTTTTTCTTTTCTTTTTTTCTTTCTTTTCTTTCTTTCTTTTTTTTGACACGGAGTGTTGCTCTGTCACCCAGGCTGCAGTGCAGTGGTGCGATCTCAGCTCACCGCAACCTCTGCCTCCTGGATTGAAGCGATTCTCCTGCCTCAGCCTCCCGAGTAGCTGGGATTGCAGGCATGTGCCACCACGCCCGGCTACTTTTTCGTATTTTTAGTAGAGATGGGTTTCTCCATATTGGCCAGACTGGTCTCGAACTGCTAACCTCAGGTAGTCCACCTGTCTCGGCCTCCCGAAGTGCTGGGATTACAGGCGTGAGCCACTGTGCCTGGCGCCAAGCCATCAAAGACTGGCATTTTTATCATTTTAGAGTAGCTGCTGCACATTATAACTGTGTCGGGGCAACTGACTAGCCATAAGGGGAAGCATACGTCAGATAATACACAAATCATGATGGATTAAAATTAAATATAAACTAGCTAACAAACTCATCAACTTCGATCCAGAAGCATCATTTGTATCCTTCTTAGTCATAATTCTAAAATGTCTACAATATGTATGCATACATTTGAAGGAAAAAAAGGAACTTTTTTTTGTAGTGGAGAAAGCCTGAGTATTAAAAGAAAGTAGATCTAGGTCTGAATCTCCCATGTTTAAGTTACTTAACTTTGTTTTCTCTCTTATGAATAGGTGAGAGAATAAAACCTGATTTTTAGGATTGTTTTGCAGATTAGATTAAATTCTCTGTGTAACGCACTTAACACCAATACATACATATAACAAACTTGAATGTTAGTGCCTTTTGCAGATTCTCTTTCTAGTTCATGATGTAGCTTAAGAAAATAGGCCGTAAAAATGACCCTATATCTATATGTTGTAGGCATGGGCTATTTAAATATTTGGCTAGCTTCAACTTCAGCAAACTTAACCAGCAAATATTTATTGTCTACATGTCTAACAATGATTTTACACAAGGAGGGAGGAAATATTAATAAAAGTAGTAGTATAAAATGGTCTTTACCTTTAAAATTGTATATGATGTCATTAATTTTTTTTAGCAGTTTTTGCTATTGTAAATTGATTTTTTTCCATTTCCCACAGGAAAGCTTAGATATGCCAACAACAGCAATTACAAAAATGATGTCATGATCAGAAAAGAGGTAAGTTCTATTCGAATGCCTTTTTTTTTTTTTGCATTTATCCCATTTTCTTCAAGTCTATGTTGAATTTACAAAAGTACATCTAAGGCTATATTGTAAAGAAGAAGGCAATTTACAGATTGAAAGAGTTGCCATTTAAATTAGATACAATGGTTGCATCCATAGGAATGAGAAGGTTCAGAGAACTAACCTTGTTGTGAACTACACTTGCATTTATTTATTTATTTTTATTTTTATTTTTTGAGACAGAGTCTCGCTCTGTTGCCCAAGCTGCAGTGCAGTGGCGTGATCTCAGCTCAGTGCATCCTCTGCCTCCCAGGCTCAAGCGATTCTCCTGCTTCAGTGTACTTGCATTTATTACTGTTCACCTTATAGATCTTGTGATCTAACCACTTGGGGGTATTTGGATCTTAATGTTACAAAGGCAGAATACAGTGTTTCAGAGACGGGTAATGATGAGAAGAGGGAAAAATAAATGTGAGAGGAAAGGGCAAGAGATGAAGAAAAGTAATATAACAAGGATAAATGATTCTCTCTCATTCTCTACTTTTGGAATCAATTAAATTTTTCTATATTCTTCTATTTGAATATTCAGAGTTTGTAACTCTTATTTCTTTCTGAGTTGAGGGGTGACATAGGTGGACATTATCCAATTTTATTATGATTAATTTTTAGGCTTATGTGCACAAGAGTGTAATGGAAGAACTGAAGAGAATTATTGATGACAGTGAAATTACAAAAGAAGATGATGCTTTGTGGCCTCCCCCTGATAGGGTTGGCCGACAGGTTTGTATTTAGTGATTCTTTAAGTGCATAAATAATAAAAATTGACAATACTATTATGATTCCCCTTATTTATTTTGAATGAGTCTAAGTTGATTCTTTGGCTTTCCATTTAATAGACACCTGGTAAATTCTCTTTAATTTTGTCTTTTAGTTCCGTTTTTCTGTGCTACCTCCTAGTAGTGAAGGAGTCAGTGCATAGCTCTAAATTTAGATATCTTTCTCTGTAGTCACCCTAGCCAACATTAGGATGCTTTCACAGTGCAGTGTTATGAATAATTTCTGTTGTGTGTTAACCACTTTTATTAAGAATATGACTATGTAAAATTTACTTTTGCCAAATCATAACTTTTAAAATTCTTATTTGCATCCCTATACCCCAGAGAGAGACTTGATTGGTGGTTTCTTTGTTAAAACTTATGATTGCATTTGCCTCTCATATTCCTTCAGAATACTTGATGTTTCTCAAAAGGCTTCTGAAGAACTCTGAAGGCCTAATTTCACTCTGTAAAAAGAAAGTTTGGTTTCTGAATTGGGTCTTTTCAGCTCTTGGAGAAATGAGATACAACCCCTGGAAGGAAGAAACATTTAATTTCACTTTTGTGTATCCCTGAGGATTGTACTTTATATCACCTTCTTTGAGTAGAAGAAAATGTGGAGAGATCTAACACATGCTGACACTCTGTAGGAGTAACTTAACTCTTCTGTTTAAAGAAACATTGTTTAGAAGAGCAAAGGTAATAGTTAACAGTATTTATTTTAAGCATGGTATCACTTTTAAAAAGCAAATTTAGGCCTCAGTTTGTTTTATGCAGATATACAGATGTACTAAAAAGCAAACCACAGCAGCTAACCTTTTATATCATTTAGACTCAGGGAGAGCCTAGTATTTTATCTACTTGCTTAAGGATGTGTTCATGGGTTTTGGTTAGTGGGGAGGAGTAGGCATGCTTCAGAAATTGCCTTTTGTATCAGATCAAAGGTTTTATGGCTGTTAGAGCATCTTAGCTAATTCTCCATTTGGTGGGTGTCATAAACTGCATAATTAGGCCTCTGGTTAAATAGCTAGGATTGTCTTCAATAGTGTCTGTTAACTTGAAAATTCATTACAGATACAGCTTCTTAATTACTGGTTTTAGGCCTGCAGATAAACAATATAGGGAAAAATCTATACAGTAATGACAGCACACTAGGAACATCTACAGTATGGTTTTTTTTTTTTTAAACTAGTTCTTAATTTTAGTTATTTTGTGGAGTTTTAGTTTTGAAGTCTTACAGTCTTGGGATCAAATATAAGTACCATCCTCATTAGTGGTTATAAATATCAACAAGTGTTTTCTTCTGCTTTATGAGTTTTGAATTACACATTTGTAAAATAGGTTAATAAGGGTATTTTCAAGATTAGAGAGAGTATAAAGTCCCCAGCACTAGAGCCTGACATACAGTAGGTGCTAAACTGGTGGTGGTGGTTATTAATATTATACATTTTATTTGTAGAATCTTCCAGAAAGAAAAAATATGTATTTGTCATATTAAAAATGGTCTTATACTCCTATCATTTTTCTAACATGTGCTTCAAAGTGACATCTTCAGTTTTTACTGACATTGTAAGAAATATTTCTTTGTCATTTTGTTTCATAGTGTCTTCTTTATGTTTCTGGAAAGCAATTCTTTGTTGGTCCTAAACTTGGGGGTAGTACTCGTGAGCAGTTTTTATTTTAAGGATATAGTTTATATCTAATATACCAAGTTTCTTTCCCCCCACCCCCCCACCCCCCGTTGACTGCTAGAAAACTTGCAACTAAAATTGGGATCCATTTGTAGCAAGAATACAGATATCTCTGGGATAGATTTTTATATTAACTACATTTTTCTGCTATTTTTTTTTTAGGAGCTTGAAATTGTAATTGGAGATGAGCACATATCATTTACCACATCAAAAATAGGTTCTCTTATTGACGTAAACCAGTCAAAGTAAGTATGTTAAAGCATTTTGGCCAAGTTGTCGTTATTAGAGAGGCTCATTTTAGAACTATAGTATAGTCAGTTTGTTAGCCAAGATAATTTCAGTGGCCTCCTATCAGTTTATTATGCAGATGTAATTCTGATTTTTATGTCATTAAAGGTTTACTATCTTGTCTCTTAGTAGAAGTTAGCAGAGTATTTCATCGATTGTCCAAAAAATTTTAATCCAACAGCTGTATATAATAATGCCCAAATTGTATTAGCTATTTTGTATAAAAATGTGGATATAGTATCAGAAAATCCAAAGAAAAGAAGTCCTTATTGGATTATATCAGCCTCATTAGGTCCATGTCATCTCACTTTCCTCCTTGGGCTCAATACTTGGGAAAAAGATGGAAAAAATCCAGTCTAGCCTAAGTATCCTTTACTACCAATGTCTTCCCAAGATCGATCTCTCCTCCGCCCCAGGGTTTTGTAGTACATCCCATTTTCTTGGTCTGATCCAAGCCACTTATTTGTGCCCATTCCCCTCAAAGTGTCCCATAGTGCTCTTCCCTTTTTCTGTCACTCTAAATTATAATAACCTATTTGTCTGCTTTAAGTAAGCTCCATGAGAACCTTGCTGTATCCACAAAGTTAGCATAGTGCCCTGCACATAATAGATGCTTTCAATAAATGTTTATTAGAGGAAAGGAGAAAGGAATGAATGCGTAATGACTATTGGACACAAAAGTCTGTGTTCACAGAGACCAACTGGATGCTTTTAAACTATGAAATTTCTTTTCCTACATTTGGTGAGGATGTGAAATTGATACCCTACTGGGATTATAAATTGGTAGTGGTTTTTGGAAAGCAGTTTGGTAATATGCATCAAAAACCATTGACATTTTTCATTCACCTTTGGCCTAGTAATTTCATTTCTGAGCATCTCTTCTATGGAACTACTCCTAAATATTGGAAAAGCTTTATTATGCATGAAGATGCTTATTGAAGTATTATTAATAATAGGAAATTAACCTCGTTGTCTAACAGGGAGAGAATTATTAAATTAATTAAAAATTACTAGGGAATTTTTTTTTTAATGCTGTGGGGAAAGCAATGTAAAAAGGGGCACAGGGAATGATTTTAGTTATTATAAAATAGAGAAACATCAAAACGTTCACAGTTATTCTATGAAATGGTGGCATTACGGTATTATTTTTTCTGCTTTATTAGACATTTTTTTGATGCGGTTATGACATTCATAAGGAGATGAATCTTTAAATACTAAAATGAATACTGATGAAGAAACTATTTTTTTCTTATAGAAAAGATATTCATTTTATGCTCTAGTTGTTGGCAAAATCCTTCCCTTCTCCTAAATATTGTTAACTTAATTGTTAAAAGATTTTAATTTTGTTTTATTTTAGGAATTTAAAGAATTGTTTTATCCTAGGAAGAAAAAGTAACTTTTACCTTTTTAAATTTTAGGGATCCTGAAGGTCTTCGAGTATTTTACTATTTGGTACAAGACTTGAAATGTTTAGTTTTCAGTCTTATTGGATTACACTTCAAGATTAAACCAATTTAAATTGTATGTTTTCAAGCTGTTTGTATATTTAATTAAGGGATGGGAGGGGTTATTTGTCATTTACAATATTGGGGTTTTTATGAATGTGAAGCAAACAAAAAAAAATTTGTATGTAAACTGAAAATAAGAAAATACATTAGCCAGCTTAATGGTTATCTTTACTTGAGTCCACATGGGTTGGACAGTCCCCACACATATTAAATTCTGTAAATAAAAGCCACCTTTTGTTAAAAATTTGCTCTAATAAAACATACCAAATCCTGGTTGCAGAGTAGTTTTTTGTTTTCTCTAGGAGGCTATGTCTCTAATTCACTTTAGAGATAATAAGAAATTGTTCTGGTAGGTATATCCTGTGACAGAAGATACTTTAGGTGGAAATATGTAGCCATATTCCCATCCATGAAAGGCAATTGTAGATCTTCCCTTATTTCCTTCATACATGATTGGGTTTAATTTTTGGGGGCTTACAGAAGGTCTGTTTTTTGTTTTTTGTTTTTTTGTTTTTTTTACAGTTATCACAAACCCCTCAGGAATTATTCACATTTAAATATTTTCAATTATAAGCAGTGATGTCCTAAAGTGTTACGAAAGTGAAGTCTACCCCATGTTAGGCATATCTTCGATTATGTCCTTGTTCCTTATTTCACAATGTATTTGGTGTGTAGGGGAGGAGAGGAACTAAATGAGTTTTCAGCTTTATAAATTGTTAAACATTTAGACAAACGTACATGTGCGTATGAATGGACAGAAATATTTTAACTCCTATTGACCACGGGTCTCACTTAAGTTTCCCAGTTCCTTTCAACCTCTTTCTAATAGATTTCCTCTTTCGTTACTTTTAGTAACCATGTCCCTTGTTTCCTTTTATTCTTCCATGGAACCTCCACTCTTTAAAAGTTATACTGTTTCAGTAGTTATAATCCACTTGCCCTAGGAACAAGTTAGCACTGACTTTTGGGTGGAATAATTAGTTTCTGAAGGCTTGCGAGGACTCCTGAGCAGCTAGGCTCTAGAGTTGGGCTGTCTAATAACTTTTTTGCAATAATGGAAATGTTCTATGTGCAGTCCAGTAGGGTAGCCACTGGCCAAACGAGGCTACTGATTACTTGAGGTGTGCCTCGTATAACTGAACTTACGGTGTTATTTAAACAATTTTTTTTTTCTAACGTGAAAAGGATAAAACAAAACTCTTGACAATTGTAAAGTGAACACCTATATGCCAACCTAGATTCTATACTTAACATCTTTTTTACTGTAATATCTCTTATAATAAATCTTAGTTTTTCACTTAACTGGTGTAATTGCTGCCAGTAAGCTATTTTATTTTATTTTTTTTTGTAGTGCTACTTAATTTTGATTAAATTTAGATAGCCACATGCGTCTAGTGGCTACCCTTTGGACAGTATAACTCTAGAGCATGGCTTGGTAACCTGTTTGCCATGGAGCACTAGATGGTCCTTTTCACTCCTCAAAATGCATGCCCATTGTCTTCAGGTTTGCCGTGGAAAGTCAAATGATTTCCACTTCATTATGCAAGTACACCATCATCTTCAGGTCTTTTGTAAGTGAAATATTTCTGTTCCAGTTGTAGACCATGATGATTGTGCAGTATGAAATCGTCTTATAATTTTCTTGCATTTAGATGTCAACCTCAAGAAGAAAGAGGAACAATCGCCTTTTGAACTTCCAGTGGGCCCGCAGTGTTTGGTTGTTCCTCAAAATAACCTTCATTCTCTGGCTCCTGTTGAATAAGCTGATCCATTCAAAACTGAACAAGGTTGAGGAGAAATCGTGCTTATATTAAAAAATCTTTAAGTCTTTGTCCCCATTCTCTAACTTCCTTATGTTTTGGCTATTTAGCTCTATCCCTACTATCTACTAGAATTTCTCATATTTAAACCAAGATGGGAGACTAGGTCATTAGGAAAATATTATCGTCTACAATTTTCTTATACTTTGATCTGTCTTTTATTTGATCGTAAGCTGCTGATGGACAGTGATCATTATAAACTGAATTTTGTATAGTACTAGTTTTATATGAAACTAGATTTTTATTGCACTCAGGTTATGTTCCTTTTACCTCCTTCCTTAATAAAGAGACCACTTGAAATAATGCAAGTACTGTTTCTGCACCTCATCCCACCTCTTCCCTATTCATGAGATGGTGCAGAACCCCAGCACAGTCTTTTCCATATAGTAGGTGTTTTTAAGTTTGTTGAATTGGTTGCTGTCTTGCTCTGTCTTTAGATTATTTGCCTTTAGATTATTTATCTTGGGTATAGGTATTGGTATCAGGAATTGGTATCAGGCTGAGTCTATTTGTGTGGATATTTTTAATGTAAACATAAATGTAACTGAGATGATTTATATATTCTATTGTTAGACTACTTTGTTTTGATTCGAAATGTGTGAACCTGTGAGCATGAACTGTGCTGTAAGTTTAACCACTGACCCCTTTCATTAATAACTGGATTCTTAGCATGAATGGATAATGAAGTAGAATAGAAAATTTTAAAAATTTAATAAAGATAACAAAGATAAATGAAAGATTTGAGGGTGAGTTCAGAATCTGCCTTGGCTGACTTCCATATGATGAACCGTAAAGTTGGATAACTACCACTCAAAATCTCTGGACTACATTGTCCTAATTTGAACTGTGTGATGTGGTGGAGAGAATACTGATTTAAGAATCAGAAGTCTTAATTACAGATCAGCTTAACTATTTTCCCTTAAATTGCCATTGGGAATCCTTTTTTTGCCCTTATGTCATCATGGTTAACTTAGTTCCTGAGGTGGCCCTCTTGTTTGGTTTCTCAGAAATAAGAGGAAGGATGGTTACTGTTTGATCGGTTACTAGAGGTCCTGTTGGGACAATGTATTTTAAACTTAGAGCATTTGAATATATTTTACTGTAAAGACAAGAAGGACAAAAAGGGTGATTAGGGAAACAAAATCTCAAGCGAGAGATTTTTTTTTTTTTTTTTTTTTGGGGATGGAGTCTCGCTCTGTCGCCCAGGCTGGAGTGCAGTGGCGTGATCTCAGCTCACTGCAAGCTCTGCCTCCTGGGTTCACGCCATTCTCCTGCCTCAGCCTCCTGAGTAGCTGGGACTACAGGCGCCCGCCACCACGCTTGGCTAATTTTTTGTATTTTTTTTAGTAGAGACGGGGTTTCACCGTGTTAGCCAGGATGGTCTCGATCTCCTGACCTCATGATCCACCTGCTTCGGCCTCTTTTTTTCTTTACTGTAAGAGCCAGGAAATTCAGTGTCATGCAGTGGGATAAAAGTTAGGCATTAGAACAAATAAAAAAAGGAGATGAGAACTTGTCTGGGTGAGGTTAGTCCTCCCAATGAAGTGATTCAGACCATCTTCCCTGCATGCTAGGGGTTTTTCCAGACATCCTTCATTTTAGTCTGGGGCAGGAAGAACAGGGTGCTGCTGTGAAGTGATAAACCATTGAGGTTTGACAGTGTGACCTGAAGGTTTGAAGGTGTGACTAGAAGCTGTGTGCTAAGCTTCTAGCTAACAGTATGGTCAGAAAGGAGTGAGTAAAATGTGTGGTTTCCCAAATAAAAAAGGCTTTTGCAGGAAAGGAGCCAGAAAATAAGCAAATTAATACTTCATATATTCATATTTGTGTGTTACGTGCATGTTTTGCACAAAAGTGAATTTGGAACACAAAGTACCAGAACATTCAAAACTCTCACATTTCTCTTCTTTCTGTTTTATTAACTGGTTGTGATAAGGTTTAATACTTCCAACTTTGTGCCTCTTTAATCAAAAGGCCAAGTAGGGAGTTTCAATCCCATTTGAAGTTACTGTTATCTTCTGGTGCTGATTGTGTTTTCCTTTAAAGGAGAAATTTGCCTTTTCCAGCAATTCAGAGCTTGGTAATGAAGAGAATACAGAAGGAGCAGCTAGCAAATTTGACTTTCCCATCATCAGTTTCATTCTGCCTCTTTTCAAAACTATGAACAAATCTAGATTTTATAGTCAATTCCTTTTAACTTGATCCACTTTGTTCATCAAGTGCACTTGTAGGCATCATACCTCTTACATGTGCTGCAGTTTCAATAATGAAAAAGACAGACTTATGGACTTTATATTATGTTAGAGAGACAATACGTAAAAAGTATAAAAAAGGGTGCTCTGCACTTGTCTAGTCTCCATCCTGAGAACTATTCATCTTTTCTCCAGCTATATGGATGTAAATCAAAACAGAAAAATGCCTCAACATCACCAGTATCTATCTGCATGGGGCAGTAAGATATGCAGCCACAGAATGGTTTCTCTGGAGCAATGGTGGCACTGGTACTCCAAGCCTCATAGCAGGATGGAGAACCTGGCTCAGTATGATATGTCAGGATTTCTCGACTGCGGTCCTGGTGTTTCCCCTATTACAACCTTAGGGGAAGAAAAACAAGAAAACAGTTACTTATTTTGAAGTGTAAGAAATCCTGTCTCTAGTGCTAACGTTTATTAGTCCTAGCCTGTGAAGCGTGTGATACTTTTATTGAACCTATGAGAAAAGTGAGGCTTGAGAATTTGGGTGACTTATTCAAATTTTATAGATAAGAACGACTTGAATCTTGGACTTCAAGTAACAATTTTTAACATTTATGAGAGCCTACCGTATACATGCCAGGTTGTAGTTAGACACTTTGAGATGGATCTTATCTCATTTAACCCTCACAGCAACCTTGGATGGCCAAAAAATTCACTATTTTACTATGGTGAATACAGGACTTAGAGAAATGAAGTGACTTCCCTGAAGTCACATATGGGAGCTAGGGGCCAGCATTTCAAGCCAGATTTTCCTGGTTCCAGGATTCATACTTTGTGGCAAGACCTTGTTGGAAGCCTAGGTCCTTCTGGATTCATGGTCCATTGTGCTCTGTCTTCAGTCAGGCCTGATTTTAAACAGGAATGAAGAATTAGCAATAACGTTTCCTTATGCAAGTCAATGAACTTCTTCACTTTAGTTTCCTCATTTGTGAAACAGGGACAATAATAAACACTTGTAAATGTTGGGAGGTTTTAATATGGTTCTATGCACAAGAGGTACTCCAATACATGACAGTATCTCTGTCACCTTTTCAACATCCGCTATTACTACACCCCAGCCCCTGCCTCCATCACCCACTTCCTATCTTTTCTCACAGAACTAACTTCCTTTATTTATTCTTTTGGCATTGAGATAAAGGAATACGGACCATCTTTACTCTGATTTGGGATTGACAAAACCAATCCATGATGGAGGGAAAGAAGAAAATGCCCAGCAGCAAGTATTCCTGAAGCGCCCAAACTCCACGCATGAAACTTTACCTTCATTATCGAGTAAAATTAGCCTCTGGGAGATGTTTCATCTGACGGCCTGCACATGATGATGTGGCCGACTTCAGGGACTACATGTCCCTGTATCAGCAATTTCCCCTGCTGCTCTGTGCCTCTCTAGCCCACACTCCTTATTAACCACTATCACCTGATTTGAAGAACAATTTCAATTGGTTTCCTAGAACTGTAATCAGAAGATTGAAAAAAACTGAATCCAGTAAAAGTGAAAGTCAATGAGAGATCTCAGTACATTCTGACAGGGTCCACCTCATGGTAGAGTGATAAAAATTAATTTTTTAAAGTTTTCAATATAGGTGAAAATGTGAGGCCTTGCGGGAAGGTTTTAGGGACAGATTTATGAAGTGAGATTTCGTAGACTTCAAGTAGAGAAATAATTTGCCAGTATCTTTTTCTGAAAAAATCAAATGTGAACATTTTCACATACAACTGATGGAATATCAATGGGAACATCTTTTCTGGAGGGCATTTGGTGACATATATTAAAGTTCTTTAAATACATATACCCTTTGACATCTAATTTTATGCTTAAAAAGTTTCCCTAACAAAATATTCAAAAGTACAGACCAAATAGATTTTACAACAGCAAAAAATTGAAAACAATTTAAGTATCCAACAGTAGTGGATTGCCTAAATAAATGGTGGTTTGTCCCTGTGAGTAATATTTTAAAAATAACATTTCAGATGAATTTCTTTAAAATAATGGAATACATATTATTTATTAGAAAATAATAAATCAAAAATACTGTGTAAGGAATGATACCAACCTTGATAGTAAATGTAACATACAGAGAAAAAACTGGAAGAATATATGCCACAATTTTATAGTGGAATTATGGATGTTTTAAAGTAACTTTAAAAAATACATTTACCTGAAATAAACATAGATAGAAAAAGGAACTTTTAAAAAAATAGTGATATATAGGAGAACATTTCTAACAGAGAGACTATTATTTAAACTAAGAGCTAAATATTTTAATCATTACACTTCTTTTATCTATGTCTATATTTTTATACGTAGACATTTTAGTCATCTCTTTTACCAGCAGTTTCTCTATGTTAGTTTTTTGTTAATGATATTAGTTTTATTTTCTCCAAAGATGTGTACAAAATTTTATCTTTTCAGCCCTCAAATACTGATTTTGAACTTTATTTTGCAAAGAGTACTAAGTGGTTGTTAGTTGAGATAGAGAATCTACAGCTCTTGACCATCTTTCCTTTCCCATCAGTATCAGCTTTCATCATACAATTTCCTCTTACCACTTTGGTCAAGAGGTGGGGCAGAAAATTTTGAGTTAGAATAACATTCGAAGACAATTTATTTCTGCCTTTCATGTTATAACCCCTTAGGGATCCAGGACTGGAAAGGCCAGCTTCTCCCTCATTTTGAAATCAGCTTTCTCCACCTGCACCACTGCATAGCACAGATACAGGTAATATCCGCTTTTATTTTCTCAGATCTTTCTACCAGATTATCCTTAGTCTTACTAATTCTAGAAATATGGCATTTAATTACAAATGACTTAGCATTATAACAGGAATGACAGGAAAGCATTCGCTACTGATTCTATTACAGCTGCATTACTCTGAAGGAAATTGTAGTTCAGCATTAACAAAAAGTTATTTTCTCTTTCTCAATATGCTATGACTTTTGCTTTGTGTTATCAAAATAAAGAATAGAGATTTGAGTGGTTAATTACTTTTTACTTAAGTCTAACGATTTATATATTTTATCCATCTTGAATGACTCTATAGTGGAAAATACTTATTTTTCTTAGGAAATTAGCAAAAATGTGACTGGGTTAGAAGATTTTGTAAATTAAAAAAATTTAGAAAAGAATATGGTTACATGTGCAATTTGTTTTTTCATATTTCTCGTTTCTTGGGTATCATCTTTTTATATTGACTAACATAAGAAGTAAATTTTAGGCATTTGCTATTTAATTATTCTTTTCTATATTGACATTTATTAATAAATTGAATCTTTTATGGACATTAATGACTGCCTGTTGACAACTTTTATTTTCATTTAGGCTTCTCTGGCAATATAATATACTGGAAGATTATTTCTAAAATTTTAATGTACACGGAATAATTCGAGATTAAAAATACATTTGTCTGGGCTCCAACCGAAGTGATTTTTATTTAGTACATCTTGCAAAAGGCACTGAATCTGGAATGTTAACCAATTTGCAATATTAACCCTCAAATAATTCTTTTGTAGAGGGTATATGTGATACATTTTGGGAAGCACTCTGGTAGAGTCAAGTATGGTTGAAAAGAATGCAAGAACTTTGTTATATTTGTATGTATGTTAGAATACATGTAAGTTTTTAAAAGCCAAGCTATTTTTATTTTTTCAGAATTTAGATTTTTTGTTGAACTGATAGTTTTAAAGTGTGTCAGTGATTTACGGTGGTATCAATTTTGCCCAACATTTGTATATGTATTTTGAATATTTTGAGCAAAATTGGCTGGATGAATAGAACAATAATCTATTGGTAGATTTTTTTTCTCATCATTTCTCTATTTTCTAATTATTATGACTGTGATCACTAGAAGTATAAATGACTTTAACAAAAATGTTGAAAGATTTTTCATTTCTTCTATAAATGAGGCTCACTCTACATGCTTTAGGCACTTAGTTAATAAACACACACCAACAGACACAGACAGACACACACACATCTCTCAGCATCAAATCCTGGTGTGTTCCTATTGGCTGACATTTTAATTTTTCTTTCAACAGAAGCCATCCTGTTGCAGGATTTGAATGCAAAACTTATCTTCGTACTCTAAAGATGAATGATCAGGGAGAGGTTTATTCAACCCTGAGATTTTTGCAGTCTCCTTCAGAGTCACAGAATAGATTAAGGCATGATGATACTCAAAGGCCTGGGAAAACTGATGACAAAGGTATGCATTTTAAGCATCTACATTCACCTGTTTCTTATGGATTGTCAAACTTTTGACATTTGAAAAAAGATTCCTATCTGTACTTCTGGTTTTTGGCTGGTAATAAGAAACTATAATGGGGTAGAGTAGTAGAAGTATTTTTTTTAAGTTATGAGGATGGAGAAATGAGTGAATTCTTTTAAATTTGAGAAGCTATTAGAATGTTTTTATTTAAATCTAGTCAAGAAGAATTTGTGAGGCCTTGATAATAAAGGACAGACTAGAGTCTGAAGAAAACCTTAAGTTTTCTTAGAGACGTAAAAGTATAAGAGAGTGTGTAAGAAATGAAAAATCAATGTTAAAACAACATTTTTATGCAGATAGAAGGTATTTTATGTGCCTTAAGTATTTACCAAATCTTAATGGCAATGACGCAGAAACAATGTTTGAATCAAAAGGGCATTCTAATTTTTCTATTGCTCTCTCTCTCCCTTCAAATATGATCATTGTTAAACTCTACAATGAGAATAACTTTTACTGCTTTAATATAATCAGAGATAGAACTTTCAGACACTGAGGATATCAAAAGCGAAAGGCTATAGTATTGTTTAGAGAAAAACAGAATTGATGAAAAAGAAAGAAAAGTTGATTTCTAGAAACTCCCTCAAAGATGGAGCCATCCGTATTTGCAGCTTCAGAATATCCACTATTTGACTACTAATTTCTTAGCATTATTGACTGCTTTTTCTTTTCTCTTCATGATTAGTTGTGATCACAGGAAGGAGCATGCATGTTAGCTTAGATTTTACTACATGTTTTGTGTCTACTGCTATTGGTGCTTTTATGCGGGATGGACTTTTTAAATCCTATAGAACTATTCCTGTGTGTGGGATTTCTACAATGCATGCATGTAACTTCCAGATTACACATTTAAATATACTTATGTAATATATTTTTGTCAAAGTTTTAGAGAAGATTGTCTCTTTGTTTCAAATGGTTTCTCAGGTCAAGATTAGTAGTGAGCCGAGCTCTTCCCCTGGTGATTGTTTTCCTTATTTTTGTATTTAAAGAGTTTTCAGTGCCCTGGCGTCTCATTGCTGTGACTCTTGGGATCCTCTGTTTATTTCTTCTGATGATAGTCACAGTGTTGGTGACAAAGAGTGAGTAGTAAAATACAGCTTTCTTGTCTGAGTAGCAGCAGTAACCCCTGATTGTGCAGATATTAACCATGCTCCATCCATTGTTCCCCGTCTGTAATCAGAGAGTGTCCCAGGTGGCTTTGGCCTTTGTTGGTGATTTTTTTCTGGGCATATCACAGTGTCATTTTTAATGTACTTAACCTTGACCCTGAATCTGTGATGAGCCGTCTCACTGTGTATAATACATGGTAATATTCCTTCTCATAGAGGACTTAGTAATACATGTATTCTGCCATTTGGGTTTGATTATTGTGAATCTGAGATAAACATTCTTTGAGGGACAACTGTTCAAAAGAAATTATGGCTTTCTCTTGACATTTCTCAAAGTATGTAATGACGAAATGGTTTAGTAAAACAATCTGCATATGCTGTTATATAATATTAAATTTAAGCTTTATCTTTTGTTTGAATTCCTCATATCTTTAGAGAAAAATCACTGATATTTTATATTCAGATAAAATTACATATCTGGATCTTACTCTCTTTTCTGCTGCGGATATTCTATCTGCTCCAATAATAATTGTGCTATCCCTTCATGTTTCTTAGTTCAGATTTTCATATGCAGAAGAAATGTGGTTAAATGTTGGCAAATTGACTTTTACTTTCGTGCTTATTTATAAATGATGTGTTATTAAAAATGAACTAAACTGAGAAATAAGGTGTCACCTTCATAATTTTATTCAGATATTTTATTTTATTTATCCTACACTTAAGTTGCTAATGGTGAGAAATTTATGTTTCCCTTTTTATGGTCAGTTTGTTGAGGTATTACTTTCTAAATGTCAAATGAGTAATTAAAGTAATAACTAATTAAAGTAATGATTAATGGTTGTCAGAGTAAAATTTTTTCCTTTGTCTTAAATTTCAATATTTAACTATTATGAGTACTTATTTGTATTATATGTATGCTATTAATTTTAGTCTTTCAGTGTGTTCAAGAAAAACATGAACAGCAGGAAATTCTAAGAAACTGTAGTGAAAAGTACATCATGCAAAATGATAACTACTTAAAAGAGCAGCTTTTGACAAATAAGACTTTAAAATATGACATTCTCAAAAAAGACAGCTTTCTGCAGAAAAAGGAACTGGATTCACTCCTCATGCTAAAGAACAGATGTCATAGAGAAAATGAGATCGTTTTAAAATTTTTGCAAAATACAGGTACGAAGGAAATCTTGAAAGAAAGATTGCATGATTTTACATTATTTCTTCCCCTCCATAATCCTTGAAGCCTAACAAACAGGCTTATGATATCTATTAGTGATCTCTGAGGTCCACTGGGCAACTTTTAGTCTGTGCCTTATAGATGTAGTGTGGGTATCTTGGAGGTTTGCTTGTTTCAAATACAGAATTGGGACTCCAGGATCCATGTTTGGATTAGTAAAAGCCTATAGTTCCCAAAACTCATTGGCACGTCTTACATTATTACTGCTCCCAAAAGGTGAACTAGTATGTAAACTCCCCTGAAAATTCTGATCATTTCGGTCCTGTGAGCAAATTAAAGACTTCCACTTTTTGCTGACATAGAATATGGAGGTTTTCAGTTAAAATATATTTGCACTAAAATGGGCACAAGGACTTTTATTTGGGTGCTGTTATAAAGATAATTGTGTGTGTCATGCACGTATGTGTGTTTCCATTCTGCCTTGATTTCACATATTTGGTCTATTTGTGATCAATATGTACTCCCTCCTGCACATCTGCAAGATTTGCCATAGTGTTAATGTTTGTGCAACTCTGGGTGATGATACCATTAAAAGCACCTAAGGTATAAAAATATTAAATCTCATATAGTAAACTCTATTATCTTGCATAATGATGGAATTAATTGACCTGGTTAATCAACAATTACTAAATATTTGTTTAGGATTTAGAGTTTACAAAGAACTTTTGTATATTTAATCTCATTTAGGCATGGTAATTAGTAGAAATTTACCATCTCCATTTTTAAAGGTTGAGTAATATTTTAAAAATTTAGTATGGTATAAAATATATGAGGAAAAGAAAAAGTTTAAAAAATTTTTTCTTTTATTTAGAAAACATTCTAAAATCTTTTTTAAAAACTTAATTCAGTTTTGTTATTTTTAGACAATTTTATTATTATTGATATACAAAAATGCATATTTTTAATGTTTTCAATTTGATGAATTTGGACAGAACTGAAACCATCACCACAATCAGAGTAATAGATATATCCATCATCTCCAAAAGTTTCCTCATGTCTTTTTATTTATTTATGTATTTGTCACAACATGAGATCTACCCTCTTAATAAGTTTTTAAGTGTATGATACAGTATCATTAACTATTGGCACTACGCTGTACAGCAGATCTCTAGAACCTAGGCATCTTGCATGACTGAAACTTTATACCATTGAACAACTCTTCATTTCCACTTCCCTCCAACCCTGGGCAACCACCATTATATGCTTCTGTGAGTTTAACTATTTTAGATCCCTCATATAATTGGAATAATAAAGTATTAGTTCTTCTGTGACTGGCTTATTTCACTTAGCATTATGTCCTCAATGTTCATCCATGTTGTCATATACAGAAGGACTTACTTCTTTTAAAAGCTGAATAATATTCTGTTTTTTGTATATAACACATTTTCCTTAGCCATTCGTCCATCAATGGACATTTAGGTTGTTTCCATAGCTTGGCTATTGTGAATAATGCTGCATTGGACATGGGAGTGAAGGTATCTCTTGTATTCCAGAATCTTGATGAACCTCGTATTATCATTATTGATTGCTATTGGGATTTTATTTAGTTATGGAGGGCTGAGAAACATATTGCTCTGGTTAGCAGAATACCAGATGACAAGAAGTTTGATGATTGACCTAATATATTGTAGGCAAATTCTCTGAAGACCACTGGTCCTGTTGTGGAGTAAACTGTTATTATTTTACCATGCAGAAGAAAGACTGGAAGGGATGTAAACAAACTTGTCAACATTGTAGATCATCTCTTTTGAAGATAGATGACAAAGATGAACTGGTATTTTACATTCACTTTTATTCTCTTGGACTCTGTCTCTCAATGTTGGACCTAAGATATTGAAGACAGACTGGAGTGCAGAATGAGAGACCTTAGCTAGTCTTTGTGTGTCTGTTGTGTGAGCAAAATGGTATAGTTAAGAGGCTCCCAGGAAACACTCCCTGCTAGTGGTCATATAATTCTGCTACTTACTAAATATTCAATACATGTTATCTATCGTGATGACCATTATTATTAAGGATGCTGTTTGCGTCTTTGCAAATCATCTCCCTATGAGTGGTTATACTGCAGACTCCTTAGAAAGGGAGATGGATGACCTCTAGTATTTATTTAACCTCTCTGAGCCTATCTTCAAAATGGAGATAATAATGAGGAACATAAAAGTGATAACAGCTTTACCAATTTGCCTCAATAGTGATTTTCATTGCATTCGTAGGTAACACTCACTTAACATTGTTATATATTATCTCAAGATGTGTATCTTTAAAACAGAATTGTAAAAAGAGAAAATATAGTGACATATTGTAACAATATTGAATGATAGTGATAACAATATTGAATATAATAATATTGAATTTTTAAAAAATTGTGTTTAAAATTTTTAAAAAGTGTTACTAATAAAAGTTATCCAAATACTCAAAACATGTTTTTATAGAGATATGTTTGCAAAGATTAGCCTGAAACCTTTATTCATTGTTTAGGAAAACAACAGAAAATATATATGCAAATCTAGTGAATGTTTAAAATCATAGCATAAAAGAATTCATGATATCAAGTTATGAAATAATTTCATATGATAATTTCATATCAAGTGTAAAACAGTTACATTTAAACTTATATTTTAAAATATATTTAGTCATTTAGTCAGACATTCTGTAATATGTCACTTGGATATATTACATTTTAGACATAGTAAATACTTTCAAATACTTCACCCATTCCAGCTGTGGAACTATAGCAAGGCTTCCTCTTATGGGGCTTAAGATTTTACTGCACCCCTATCATACACACACCTTTTTATTTTAATAGATTTGTTCTGAGGACTCCTTTCTTCACTTAAGATTAAGTGATGATCAATTTTCTACATCCTAAGTATTCTCCTGGAGTGTGATTTTGGATAGTTTCATAAAGCATTATAAAAATATTTAACAACTTTCCTGTTGGTAGATATTTGGATTTGAAACTTTCCATGTTTTAAATAATCTGTGATACTGACAGCCATTTTTTTTAACATAAATGAATAATATATTAATACGAGGGGGAAATGACTTTGGGAAATGGAAAGGCAGGGATCTAGGGAAGAGAGGTTTTTCTAGCGAGAACGGATGAAGGATGATGTGGAGAGTAGCAGAGTACTGACCATAGAAACAGCCGGCCCCTTGACCTGTGCTTGTTCTCACTCATCACACAGATAGGAATTTAGTCACTTAATGTGTTTTGTTTCTATTATAGGCCTTCATTCAATCTCAGATTTATGAAAATAATTACTGGATTGGATTATCATATGATAAAAGGGAAAGTAAGTGGAAGTGGATTGATAATGGCACATCTCCTGGAATGTAAGTGTCTGGAATGCAGTCAAACTATAACACTGGTGTGGGAGGGTGAAAGGATTGTGTCTAAAGAGAATCTCTTCTCATTTCACACAGTTTAACTCATTTTTAAGCAGGAGTCTTTAGTAACAATTAGAACAATGAGTAAGAGTGTTTTAGGAAGTATAGGTAGAAAAGGAAGAGAAGGCCATAAAGAGTTATTAATAATAATTTTAAAAGTGTCATGCTAAACACATGCCCAAAATATGTATTATGAGGTACATAAAATGAAACAAAATCATAAAGGAAGGTGGGTGGTATGAACTGATTGGACCATCCCATAAGTCAGCCATAATGATCCCTCCCACAACCACAAATGAGTATCCTGAGTATCCAAAAAATTTATTTCGAGTTACTTTATATGATTAGTTTATACACACATAGCATATAAAACATGTAATATATATGTATATACACCTTCACTATAGACCTTCTATTTTGAGGGACATTATTAGTGAACTCTTGGGTTTACATTTAGTTCTAATCTGGTTAAACTGTTCACTGACTTTTAAAAAATCTTAATTATTATAATTTTAAGTGTGGGTTCTGCAAGTATTGTAATTCTGGACTGCAAACCTGCAAAAGATGTCATGCAGAGGGAATTACCTTGATGTAATCATATTCTTCAAGCACACTCCCAGGCACACTATTCCAGAGGTCACAGAACAGAAGGGCTTACAGGCCCAATTAAGATCATCAAATCACAGTTGGTTAAACCAGTGTAAAACCCATAGCACAGTGCAAAGGGAAAGAGAGGATAAGTTGTTTCACTTGGGATGAGGTGCAGGGTGAAAGGATCACCTGAATCTTGGGTTACGCAGTCTTCATATGACATCATCCTCCCCTGATGATGATATGGGGCCATCTTGTGGTGTGAGTAAGGGGACCCAACAGACAAAGTTTTTGTGGCCAGCACACATGTTTTTCTACAAGGAAGATTCTGTCTTACAGGAATGTGTAAGCCTGGCCACAGCTGTACGTTTCCAGTTAACCTGATGAGCAGCTGTGGATTCAATCTGTGTTTCTTGGGCAGAGACCAGAATGGGAATCACCAATGGGTGGTGAATTTAAGACCTCATGAATGTTGAGTGTGTATGAGCTTCATGTATATTTTGTGTATGTTTAGTGTCTATTTGATCCCTTCTTTTTTTGTCTATGTTTAATGCACACATACTTTATTTACGGTATCTATATCTAACACCTCATATGTTACTAATTTTACCTGTTCACACCTAACACATCTTGTGAGTTCTACCTGTGCCTTACAAGCTACTTGGTTTCATTTATCTTCCTTACCTGTTTCTTTATTTTCCTGTAGCAGATTTGAACTTTCTTAAGTAATACAGCAAATGCAAACATATGAGGGATGCTTTTTGATTTTGAATTCTTAAGTTGGATTATCAGTTTTCTTTTCTGCTTAGATCCAAGGTTCAAGACAATTCTAGGTGGTTTATACTGAACGTATATCCCTTTGGGTTCTCAGTCCTACGTAGCTTATCTTCTACTTAGAATCTCCATCTTGAGTGGAATTCATTTCAGCCTACTACATCCATTAAGGGAAAAACTTATCTTCAGTGCTTCACTTGTTCTCTGCAGTGGGTTTACTTTACTTCATATTCAGCCTGAGTATGAATCTGCTTCTTATCAGTTTATGAAGTTATTCAAGAAGGCTTAACATTTTTTATTCAGTATTTTAAATTGTTTTTAAAGAACTCACTTAATCAACCATTTTACTAAAATAGAAGTCATGCTTTAGATATTTTTCAAAGAATTGTCATTAGCTAATAACTCCTAGCTATAGGGTAGGGGAGGAAAGGAGACAGAACACAAACAATCAATCTCATCTCTGACTATATTCCAATTCTTCCCTTTTCTTCTTACAATATATATACATGAGCCCTGGTTATCTATGTTACACATATTCAATTCCTCTCTCTCTCTCTCTTTTTTATTGTTTTTAGAGGCAGGATTTCACTTTGTCACTAGGCTGGAGTGCAGTGGCATGATCTCAGCTCACTGTAGCCCCGACCTCCCGGCTCAGTCTCCTGAGTAGCTAGGACTGCAGGCATGTGCCACCACACCCTGATAATCTGGTAATTTCTGTATTTTTTGTAGAGATGGGATCTCACTATGTTGCCCAGGCTGGTCTTGAACTCCTGGGCTCCAGTGATGAGCCCACTTCGCCCTTCCAAAGTGCTGGGGCTACAGGTGTGAGCCACTGTACCTGGCCACCTTCTTTTTAATCTCTCACTTTTATTGAAAAAAAATTAGCACAGGAAAGCAATATATCATAATTTCATTGCAATACTGCAAGGTACTTTTGCCTTCTGACCAAAAATTGTCAGTGTGGAATAAAATGGGAGATTGTGGGTGTGATTAAGAGGTCATGATTCTATTTAATGGACTAAGAACAAAAGAAAATATTTTAGTGATGAAGTTATGATAAACATTTCCATATTCTAGACATTTAGGCAACAGAATTTTAAAAAATCGTGATTTATGTAACTGTAAGCTTTGGAATTAAACAGCTGGCTACATATGTTTTCTGTTCTACAGTAATTCTACAATAATGCGTTCTTCTTCTGGGAGAGGAGAATGTGCATTTTTGACCTCAACAAGAATGGCAACTATTGATTGCATTCAAAAGTACAATTGTATCTGTGAGAAGAGAACTGACTCTATTTTCTCTGATTCAGTGTGCGCTAAGAAGAAAAGGTGAAAATGGAATGTTTTCTTTTTTTGTTTCCTATAATAATTTGTGATTATAAATCATTGCTTTTAACTACAGGACTTAGTTAATTCTTGAAAAAATAAAGATGAACAGGAAGAAAAAGAAAATTCTTTTGGACTATGACTTTAACGATCAGATGCCGTCTTTCTTCCTGGAAAAGAGGAGATTTTATCTTTTGAGAGTGGTTATTCCTTCCTTTAATGTCCCTGAGGAATTATTCATTCTTTCTAAATTCTTGGAACTACCTATAGTACCAGTTAGAGAACTCTGATATTATATCTTGGGTCTTTTTCTTATCAATAGGATAAATTATTTCAGCATCTTCTGGTTTTGATAAGCAGTTGTGAGCTACAATATAGTTATTTTTTTCTTCCCATCTAGAAGTTACCTCATCTTTTAAAACGTTTGTTTTGCTATAAAATATAACTTGAAACTTACTGAAAGTTGCAAGAATAGTACAAGGAACTTCTATATAATCTTTACTCATACTTACTAGTTGTTTATATTTTGCTCTGCTTTATATTTGTCTCTCTTTCTATCCTCCACTTAATAATAAGTTGAGGCCTTCATGCCCCTTTGTCTAAATATTTTCCAAGATCAAGGACTTTGTTTTATATAATCACAGTGCAATTATCAAACTCAGAAAATTTAGCATTATTACAGTACGATGATCTAATCTGTAATCCATGTTCAAATTTTGTCAGTTGTCCCAATAATGTCATTTATATGTATTTTTAAAAACTCCATGTTCAGGATAATGCAGTGCATTTGATTGTAATGTCTCTTTAGTCTCCTTTAATCTGAAACAGTTCTTTAGGCTTTCTTTCTCTTGACCTTGACATTTTAAAAATTAACTTTATTGAGTTTTACTTTTCATGCAATAAAATGCACTCACTTTAAGTCATGAAGAATATGACTTTTAACATCTATCTATCTATATGTATCTTACACAGTATGAAATCAAGATATATAATATTTTCATCATCTCTAAAAGTTCCTTTCTGTACTTCCCCACCCACTTTGCCCCAGGCAACTAGTGATATGCTTTCTATCACTACAAATTAGTTTACCTTAGTCTAGAATTTAATGCCTCATGTACTCTTCTGTATCTGGTTATTTTTACTCAGCATGTTTTTGAGTTTTATCTATGCTTTTGTGTATCAGTATTTCATTCTTTTTCTTACTAGGTAGTATTCTATTGTACAGATATACCACAATTTGTTTCTTCATCCATGTGGACATGTGATGTGTTTCCATTTATTGGCTATTGTGAATAAAGGTGCCATGAACATTTGTGTGCAAGTATCTGTGTGGACATATTTTAATTTCTTTTTAGTAAATACCTGGGAGTCCGATTGCTGGGCCATCTGGTAAGTGTATGTTTACTTTTATTTATCTACTTTTTAATAAATGAGGTCTCTCTATGTTGCCCAGGCTGGTCTCAAACTCCTGGCCTCAAGCAATACTCTAGCCTTGGCCTCCCAAAGTGTTGTCATTACAGGCATGAGCCACCGTACCTGACCTACTTTTATAAAAAACTTCTAAACTATTTTCCAATGTAGTGGCATAATTTTACTTTCCCAGTTGCAACATATGAAAATTACATTTACTCCTCATCATTTTCAACACTTGATATTGTGTCTTCTTAATTGTAGCCATTATAGGAGCTGTATAGTGGTATCTCATTGTCATTTTTAATTTGCATTTCCTTGAGGACTAATGATACTGAACATCTTTTGATGGGTTTATTGGCCATGTGTATATTTGTAAAACATTCATATGCCCACTTAAAAAATTGAGTTCATCTGTTTTCTGATAATGGAGTTGTAAGAGTTCCTTATATAATTTGGATACAAATCCTTTGTTAGATATAGATAATATGAATGTTTTCTCCCAGGCTATGTCTTGCCTTTTCATTTTCTTAATGGTGTCTTTCAAGAAGCAGAAGTGTTAAAATTTTAGCCAGGAGATGGGTGCACCAGAACCTCACAAATCATCACTAAAGAACTTACTCATGTAACCAAACACCACCTGTTCACCAATAACCTATGGAAAAATAAATAAATAAATAAAAATTTACTGAAGCCTAACATCATTTTTTCCTTATTCATACTTTTTGATGTTCTAGCTAAGAAATCTTTGCCTATGTTAAGAGCACAGAGATTTTCTCACATAATT
>NW_012102576.1:1962479-1966059 GCF_000951045.1 Mandrillus leucophaeus | reverse complement strand
CCTCCAGGACCATGTTAGAGAGAAGTGATTCTAATAGGCATTTGTTCCTCGTTCCCAATCTTACAGAGAAAAGTATTTAGTTTCTCACTATGATACTGTCTCTTATACACATCTAGATGTGTATAAGAGACAGAACTTACTCATGTAACCAAACACCACCTGTTCACCAATAACCTATGGAAAAATAAATAAATAAATAAAAATTTACTGAAGCCTAACATCATTTTTTCCTTATTCATACTTTTTGATGTTCTAGCTAAGAAATCTTTGCCTATGTTAAGAGCACAGAGATTTTCTCACATAATTGCTTCTAGAAGCTTGATAGTTTTATGTTTAGCTTATATCCATTTCAAGTTAATTTTCCTATATAAGTGAGAAAAAAGTTGAGGTTCACTATTATTCCATATGGATATCCAGGTGTTTTTGCACTAGCTGTTAAAAAGACTTTCCTTTTCTTCATTGAGCTACTTTGGTGCCTTTGTACAAAATTAATTGACCTACCTGTGTCAGCCAATTGCTGGATTCTCTATTCTGACAGCATTTTATATGCCTATTCTTGTAATGGTACCATAATGTCTCAATTACTGTAGCTTTATAGTAGCCCTTGAAATCAAACGTGCCAATTCTCCAAATCCATTCTCTTTCAAAAGTATACTGGCTATTCCAGGTTCTTGCATTTTCTCAAAATATCTTCAAAAATGCCTAATGGGATTTTGGTCAGGATTGCTTTGACTCTTTAGATTAATCTGAGAGAATTGACGTCTTAATAATATTCTTAGAATTAATGAACATGATTTATCTCTCATTTAGTTAGGTCTTTTAAATTTCTCCGAGCAATGTGATACCTTTTGGAATATATTACACATTTTTTTTTCTTTTTGAGACGGAGTCTTACTCTGTCACCCAGGCTGGAGTAGAGTGGCACCATCTCATCTCACTGCAACCTCCACCTCTCAGGTTCAAGCAATTCTCCTGCCTCAGTCTCCTGAGTAGTTGAGATTACAGGCATGTACCACCATGCCCAGCTAATTTTGTGTGTGTATATATTTTCAGTAGAGACAGGGTTTCACCATGTTGGCCAGGCTGGTCTTGAACTCCTGACCTCCTGTGATCCACCTGCCTTGGCCTCTCAAAGTGCTGGGATTACAGGCGTTAGCTACCACACGTGGCTAGAATACATTACACATATTTTGTGAAATTTATTTTTTGATCGTATTTTAAATGGAATTTAAAATAGTTTTCAAAGTATTTGTTGTTAGTTTATAGAAATAAAATTGAGTTTGTAAATTAGCCTCATATCCTATCACTTTGCTAAGTGTACTTCTTGTTTCTAGCAATTTTTTTTGTAGATTCCTTAAGAGTTTTCTATGTTCACAATCATGTCCTATGAGAATATGGAAAGTTTTACTTTTCCTTTCCTTTTCTTTCTCTTGTCTTATTTTACTGGCTAGGACCTCCAGGACCATGTTAGAGAGGAGTGATTCTAATAGGCATTTGTTCCTCGTTCCCAATCTTACAGAGAAAAGTATTTAGTTTCTCACTATGATATATGAAGTCAGCTGTTGGCTTTTCATAGATTCTCTAGATCATTTTGAGGCAGTTTTCTTCTATTCTTAGTGTGTTAAGAGTTTTATCATTAATGGGAGTTGATTTTTTATACATTTTTCTGTGTCTATTGAGATAATTACATAGCCTTTCTCATTTCATCACTTAATATGGTGAATTGCATTGATTGATTTCTGCATGTTAAACAAAACTTGTACTTCTCGAATAAATCTCATGTGGTTGCAATATATTATATTCCTTATATGTTGCTGGACTTAACTGGGTAATTTTTAAAGGACTTTTGTGTTTATATTCATAAGAGATATTGATCTATTTAAAAATTTTTTAATGTTTACAGTATAGGGAAGACACCGGTCTTATATATTCATTTGGGATATTTTTAAATATGCTTCTATTTTTGAAAGTTTTTTTTCAGAATTTGTATTTTTCGTTCATGTTTGATCTAATTTACCAGTGAAATAATCTAGGCCTGAGATTTTCTCTGGGAGAATGTATTTAATTAGGAATACCATTTCTTTAATAGACAGGGCCATTTAGACATTCTGTCTCTTCTGTCAATTTTGTTAATCTTTGTCTTTTAAGAAAATTGTTTCATTTGTCTAAATTGTCAAATTTATTGGCATATTGCTTTTCATAGTCCTGTTAGTTTCCTAGGGCTACTGTAACAAAGTACCAGATATTTGGTGGCTTAAAACAACAAAGATTTATTCTCTCACTGTTCTGGAGGCCAGGAGTCCAAAATTAAAGTGTTAACGGGACCACACTCTCTCTGAGACTCTGGATGCAATTTTCCTTGCCTCTTTCTAGCATCCGGTGGTGGCTGTCAGTACCTGGTGTTACTGCACTTTCAGCTTATTCCTCAATTTCTGACTCTGTCATCACATGAATTTCTCCCGGTGTATCTCTGCCTTCACATGTGGTTTTCTCTTTTTCTAAGGACACTAGTCATACTGGATTAGGGCCCACCCTAATGATCTCATGTTAACATGATTACATCTGCGAAACAACCCTGTTACCAAGTAAGGTCATGTTCACAAGTATGGGGGTTATGATTTAAACATATACTTTTGGAGGACATAGTTCAACCCATAACAATAATACTCCTTTATAATCTATGTATTTACTGTCTGTAAGACCTGTAGTTTTAGTCTTTCTTTTCTGATATTGTATTTATTTGTCTTCCTTGATCAGTCTAGAGATTTATATCCACTTTATTAATCTTTTCAATGAACATTCTTTTTATTTCTTGTTTTTGGTTCAGTTTCTTATATGTCTTTTATTATTTCCTTTCTTCTACTTATTTTGAGTTTAACTGCTTTTATAATCTTGACTTCATAAGTGAAAGTCTCTTTTCACATATAACTATCTGAAGCTATAAATTTCCCTTCAAGTGCTATTTTCCTGCATACCACAAATTTTGTTAGGTCGTTGTTTTTGGCTCATCTTAAAAGTATGTTGTTTAGGCGGGGTGCAGTGGCTTACACTTGTAATCCCAGCACTTTGAGAGGCTGAGGTGGGTGGATCACTTGAGGCCAGGAGTTGGAGACCAGCCTGACCAACATGGTGAAACCCCATCTCTACTAAAATACAAAAACATAGCTGGACAACAGAGTGAGACTCTGTCTCAAAAAAAAAGAAAAAAAGTTGTTTAATTTCCAAATATTTCAGGATTTTCCAGATACAATTTTGTTACCGATTTCTAATTTAATTTCTGTGTGTCCAGAAAATATACTATATGATTTTAATACTTTAAAATATGTCAATACTTGTTATATGTCCTAGTAGATGGTCCATCATGATAAATGTTCCATGTATACTTGAAAACAATGTGCATTTTGCTCTATTGAAATGGAGTGTTCTATAAATATCAATTGGGTGAAGGTGATTGGTAGCTTTGTTCAGATCTTCTATTGTCCTAATGATTTTTTGGTCTAATTATCAATTATTGAAAGAATGGTTTTTAAATGTTTAAATATGATTTTTACTTGTCTACTTATCTGTTATGTTTTGCTTC
>NW_012102576.1:1957088-1958789 GCF_000951045.1 Mandrillus leucophaeus | reverse complement strand
GTATTGTTTTAGTCTCTGTTTTTTCATTTCTGCTTTAATGTTTTTATTTCTCTTTTTTAAAAAAAATTATTAAGTTCTGGGATACATGTACAGAACGTGCAGGTTTGTTATGTAGGTATACATGTGCCGTGGTGGTTTGCTGCACCCATCAACCCATCATCTAGGTTTTAAGCCCTGTGTGCATTAGGTATTTGTCCTAATGCTCTCCCTCCCCTTACCCTCCACCCCCTGACAGGCCCCAGTGTGTGATGTTCCCCTCCCTGTGTCCATGTATTCTCATTGTTCAACTCCCACTTATAAGTGAGAACATGGAATGTTTGGTTTTCTGTTTTCTATGTTAGTTTGCTGAGAATGATGGTTTCCAGCTTCATCATGAGCCCGTGAAGGACATGAACTCATTCTATTTTACAACTGTATAGTATTCCATGGTGTGTATTTGCCACTTTTAAAAAATCTTTATATGTCTTTCCTTTTAATTTCGGATTTAGTTCTTGTTTTTTCTGATTCCTTGAAGTGCAATGTTTGGTTGTTTATTTGAGATCTAATTTTTTGATGTAGGCTACAAATTTCCTTCTTAGAACTCCTTTTGTTGTATCCCATAGGTTTTGATATATTGTGTTTCCATTTTTGTTTGTCCCAAGATATTTTTAATTCCTTTTAAATATATTTATTGACTCATTTATTCTTCAAGTTCCTCCTGTTATTAATTTCTACTTTTATTCCATTGTGGTCAGAAAAGACATTTGATATGATTTTGATATTTAAAAGAAATTGTTGAGACCTGTTTTGTGTTCTAACATATAATACATCCTGGGGAAAGTTCTAAGTGCTAATGAGAAGAATGTGTATTCTGCAGCTGTTGGTTGGACTGTTTTGTAAATATCAGTTAGGTCCATTTGATCTAGAGTACAGTTTAAACCTGATGGGGTTTTTTTGGTTGATTTTCCACATGGATAATCTGTCTGTTTTAGGAACTGGGATGTTGAAGTCTGGTACTATTATTGTATTGCAGTCTGTCCTTTTAGATCTCATAATATTTGCTTTGTATATTTAGGTGTTCCATTGTTGAGTGCATATGCATAGTAGTTTCTCAGTATCCCTGGGGAATTGTTTCCAGAAATCCTTGTGTGTCCAGAATTGGTTCTTTCCAGTGGGTTCTTGGTCTGGCTGACTTCAAGAATGAAGCCACATACCCTCACGATGCGTGTAACAGTTCTTAAAGATAGTGTGTCTGGAGTTTGTTCCTTCAGATGTTCAGATGTGTCTGGAGTTTCTTCCTTCCAGTCTCACTTGACTTCAGGAGTGAAACCTCAGACCTTCGCAGTGAGTGTTGCAGCCTTTAAAGGTGGCCCATCTGGAGTTGTTTGTTCCTCCCTGTGGGTTTGTGGTCTCACTGACTTCAGCAGTGAAGCTGCAGACCTTCACAGTGAGTGTTAACAGCTCATAAAGGTAGTGCAGACCCAAAGAGTGAGCAGCAGCAAGCTTTATTGTGAAGAGTGAAAGAACAAAGTTCCCACAGCATGGTAGGGGGCCCTAAAGGGTTTCCACTGCTGGCTTAGGTGGCCAGCTTTTATTCCCTTATTTGGCCCTGCCCACCTCCTGCTGACTGGTCTATTTTACAGAGTGCCGATTGGTCCATTCTACAGAGTGCTGATTGGTCCGTTTTTACAGAGTGCTGATTGGTGCATTTACAAACCTTTA
>NW_012102576.1:1951842-1954728 GCF_000951045.1 Mandrillus leucophaeus | reverse complement strand
ATTTACCAGTGAAATAATCTAGGCCTGAGATTTTCTCTGGGAGAATGTATTTAATTAGGAATACCATTTCTTTAATAGACAGGGCCATTTAGACATTCTGTCTCTTCTGTCAATTTTGTTAATCTTTGTCTTTTAAGAAAATTGTTTCATTTGTCTAAATTGTCAAATTTATTGGCATATTGCTTTTCATAGTCCTGTTAGTTTCCTAGGGCTACTGTAACAAAGTACCAGATATTTGGTGGCTTAAAACAACAAAGATTTATTCTCTCACTGTTCTGGAGGCCAGGAGTCCAAAATTAAAGTGTTAACGGGACCACACTCTCTCTGAGACTCTGGATGCAATTTTCCTTGCCTCTTTCTAGCATCCGGTGGTGGCTGTCAGTACCTGGTGTTACTGCACTTTCAGCTTATTCCTCAATTTCTGACTCTGTCATCACATGAATTTCTCCCGGTGTATCTCTGCCTTCACATGTGGTTTTCTCTTTTTCTAAGGACACTAGTCATACTGGATTAGGGCCCACCCTAATGATCTCATGTTAACATGATTACATCTGCGAAACAACCCTGTTACCAAGTAAGGTCATGTTCACAAGTATGGGGGTTATGATTTAAACATATACTTTTGGAGGACATAGTTCAACCCATAACAATAATACTCCTTTATAATCTATGTATTTACTGTCTGTAAGACCTGTAGTTTTAGTCTTTCTTTTCTGATATTGTATTTATTTGTCTTCCTTGATCAGTCTAGAGATTTATATCCACTTTATTAATCTTTTCAATGAACATTCTTTTTATTTCTTGTTTTTGGTTCAGTTTCTTATATGTCTTTTATTATTTCCTTTCTTCTACTTATTTTGAGTTTAACTGCTTTTATAATCTTGACTTCATAAGTGAAAGTCTCTTTTCACATATAACTATCTGAAGCTATAAATTTCCCTTCAAGTGCTATTTTCCTGCATACCACAAATTTTGTTAGGTCGTTGTTTTTGGCTCATCTTAAAAGTATGTTGTTTAGGCGGGGTGCAGTGGCTTACACTTGTAATCCCAGCACTTTGAGAGGCTGAGGTGGGTGGATCACTTGAGGCCAGGAGTTGGAGACCAGCCTGACCAACATGGTGAAACCCCATCTCTACTAAAATACAAAAACATAGCTGGACAACAGAGTGAGACTCTGTCTCAAAAAAAAAGAAAAAAAGTTGTTTAATTTCCAAATATTTCAGGATTTTCCAGATACAATTTTGTTACCGATTTCTAATTTAATTTCTGTGTGTCCAGAAAATATACTATATGATTTTAATACTTTAAAATATGTCAATACTTGTTATATGTCCTAGTATATGGTCCATCATGATAAATGTTCCATGTATACTTGAAAACAATGTGCATTTTGCTCTATTGAAATGGAGTGTTCTATAAATATCAATTGGGTGAAGGTGATTGGTAGCTTTGTTCAGATCTTCTATTGTCCTAATGATTTTTTGGTCTAATTATCAATTATTGAAAGAATGGTTTTTAAATGTTTAAATATGATTTTTACTTGTCTACTTATCTGTTATGTTTTGCTTCACATATTTTAAAGTTTTGTTCTGTCTCATTCACTAGTCTATATGTTCTACCTTAAAATTAATCTTTGTTTTTTATAGTTGTATCCACAGTGCATTAAAGGTTCTTCTCTTCAGTAGTTACTAAATAAATATTTGATGAATTAATGAATTATACCCATGGCATGGTCCTGGGAACTAAAATATCAATTTCTTGGTACCTCGTTGTTTTAGTCTGTTTGGGATGCTATAACAAAATACCATAAACTGGATAGCTTATGAACAACAGAAATTTATTTCTTACAGTTCTGGAGACTGGGAATTCCAAGACCAAAGTGCTAACAAATTCAGTACTTGGTGAAGGCCTGCTTCGTGCTTCACATATGGCCATCTTTGCTGTGTTTTCTAGTGGAGGAAGAGGCAAGGAAGCTCTCTAGGATATCTTTTATAAAGACATTAATCCCATTCATGAGGGCACGACCCTCATGACCTAATCACCTCCCAAAGTCTATATCTCCAAATAGCATCACACTGTGGATAAAGTTTCAACAAATGAATTTTTTGGGGGCATAAATATTCGGTATATAGCAGTAGAGAAGAGTTTTTCAGTGTCCATAGAAATGAAATTCTATCATTAAAGAATTTTAATAAATTTATAACTCAAGATTAGATTTTCTTATTTGAATAGAGTGAGTAGGATGTGGTGATGATCTCATCTCAGCATGAAACAGGAAAGGTTGAAGCATCAAAAAAGATTAAAAAATACACAGTGGTAATGTTTCATTTTCATTTTTCTGATTTTATTCATTTCAATCTTCTCTTTTTTCTTAGTCTAGCAAAAGGTTTGTTCATTTTATCTTTTCAGAAAACTAACACTTTGTTTTGTTGATCTTTTGTATTGTTTTAGTCTCTGTTTTTTCATTTCTGCTTTAATGTTTTTATTTCTCTTTTTTAAAAAAAATTATTAAGTTCTGGGATACATGTACAGAACGTGCAGGTTTGTTATGTAGGTATACATGTGCCGTGGTGGTTTGCTGCACCCATCAACCCATCATCTAGGTTTTAAGCCCTGTGTGCATTAGGTATTTGTCCTAATGCTCTCCCTCCCCTTACCCTCCACCCCCTGACAGGCCCCAGTGTGTGATGTTCCCCTCCCTGTGTCCATGTATTCTCATTGTTCAACTCCCACTTATAAGTGAGAACATGGAATGTTTGGTTTTCTGTTTTCTATGTTAGTTTGCTGAGAATGATGGTTTCCAGCTTCATCATGAGCCCGTGAAGGACATGAACTCATTCTATTTTACAACTGTATAGTATTCCATGGTGTGTATTTGCCACTTTT
>NW_012102576.1:1942294-1950492 GCF_000951045.1 Mandrillus leucophaeus | reverse complement strand
TGGCTTCACTTCTCACTTGCATCTACCAAAATTCATTGATGCTCAAGTACCTGATATAAAATGACATAGAATTTGTATAAACTTTTGTACATCCTTCTGTATGCATTAAATCATCTCTAGATTACTTATAAACATAATACAATGTAAAATATTTGGTTTACTTTATTGTTTAGGGAATAATGACAATAATAAAAACTATATATAGTACAGATTGGATTTTTTAAAAAAATATTTTCGTTCTGTAGTTGGTTGAGTCTGTGGATGTAGAACTCGTGAATACAGAGGGCCAGCTGTATTTATATAATTGTTATATCTTCTTGCTGAATTGACCTCTTTATAATTACATAACGACCATTTTTGTCTCTTTTTATAGTTTTTCAATTATAGCCTAGTTAACGGATATAAATATAGCTGCTCCTGTCTTCATTTGGTCTCCATTTGGGATATCATTTTCATCCTTTTACTTTCAGCCTATTATGTCCCTACAGGTGAAGTGCTTCTCTTACAGGTGAAGTACTTCTCTTGCAGGAAGCATAAAGTTAGATCATTCTTTAAAAAATCAATTTAGCACTCTACATCTTTTAATTGGAGAACTTAATATATTTACATTCAGGGTTATTATTGATAGATGAGGATTTAGTCCTGACATTCTATTATTCTTTTTATTTTATTTTATTTTCTAAGTTCTGGGGTACATGTGCAGGATGTGCAGCTTTGTTACATAGGTAAACGTGTGCCATGGTGGTTTGCTGCACCTATCTACTCATGACCTAGATATTAAGCCCACCATGCATTGGCATTCTATGATTCCTTTCTGGTTGTTTTATAGATTATTTGGTCCTTTCTTTGTCTCTTGTTCACCTTGTGATTAGACAGTTTTCTGTGGTGACTCTGATTCCCGTCTCCCTAATTATCAGTAATGCTGAGCCTCCCTCTATGTGCCCATTGGCCAACTGCTCATAGTAGACATCTTAAGCAAAAAGACATTACCTAACTTCAAAGTATACCACAAAGTTATAGTAACCAAAACAGCATGGTAGCATAAAAATAGACACACAGACCAATGGAACAGAATGAAGAACACAGAAATAAATCCACAAACTTACGCCAACTGATATTCAACAAAGGCACTGAGAACACACATTGGAAAAGGGACTGTCTCCTCAATAAATGGTGCTGGGAAAATTTGATATCCACATGCACAATGAAACTAGATCCTCATCTTTCACCATATACTTAAATCATCTCTAAAAGGATTAAAGTCTAAAAGGAAGACCAAAACTATTAGAAGAAAACATAGTGGAAATGCATCATAATATTGGTCTGGGCAATGATTTTTTGGTTAAGACTTTGAAAGCACAGGCAACGAAAGCAAAAGTAGACAAATGGGAATACATCAGAAAAGCTTTTGCACAGCAAATCAAATAATCAAGAGTGAAGAGACAACATGCAGAATGGGAGAAAATACTTACAAACTATGCAACTGAGAAGGGGTTAATATCCAAAATACATAAGAAACTCAACTCAATTAAAAAATGGACAAAAGATCTGAATAGGCATCTCTCAAAAGAAGACATACAAATGGGAATAGGTATATGCATAAATGCTCAACATCACTAATCATCAGGGGAGTGCAAATCAAAACCACAATGAGTTATCACTTCATGCCTATTAGAATGATTATTATGAAAAAGAGAAAAAACATGCTGCCTTGGCATGGATGTAGGAAAGTGGAAACACTTAAACACTGTTGGTGGAGATGTAAATTAGTTCAGTCACTATGAAAAACAATATGGAGGTGCCTCAAAAAATTAAAAATGATCCAACAATCCCACTACTGGGTATTTATCCAAAGGAAATAAAATCAGTATGTCGAAGAGATACCTGCAGCACTATTAACAATAGCCAAAATATGGGATTAACCTAAGTGCTCATCAATGAATTAATGGATTAAAAAATGTGGTATATAGGCCTGGTGCGGTGGCTCACGCCTGGAATCCCAGCACTTTGGGATGCTGAGGTAGGCAGATAATTTGAGGTCAGGAGTTCAAGACCAACCTGACCAATATAGCAAAACCCCATCTCTACTAAAAATACAAAAATTAGCTGGACACGGTGGTGCATGCCTGTAATCCCAGCTACTTAGGAGACTGAGGCTGGAGAATCACTTGAACCTGGGAGGCAGAGGTTGCAGTGAGCTGAGATTGCATCACTGCACTCTAGCCTGGGTGACAGAGTGAAACTCCGCCTTTAAAAAAAGAAAAAGAAAACTTAGTCTATATAGACAATGAAATAGCATTCATTCATTAAAAAAAAATAAAATCCTGTCATTTGCATTAATTTAGATGAACCTGGAGAATATTATGTTAAGTGAAATGAACCAGGCACAGAAACAAATACTACATGGTTTCACTGTTTTGTGGAATTTTTAAAAGCTGGTATCATGGGAGTAGAGAGTATAATAGTGGTTATCAGAGTCTGGGGAGGGTAGAAGGAGGAAGGAATGGAGAGAGATTTGTCAACAGGTACAAAATCACAGATAGAAGGAATAAGTTCTGGTGTTCTATTGCAAAGTAGGATGACTATCGTTGATGATATTGTAGAGTCTATTTTAAAATAAGTAGAAGAGAGAATTTTGAATGTCCTCGCCACAAAGCAATGATAAATGTTTGAGGATATCGATAAGCTGATTACCCTGATTCCTGATTTGATAATTACACAATGTATACATGTATTGAAACATCACACTGTATCCCATAAATATGTACAATTATTATGTGTCCATAAAAAATAAAATAAAACTGAAAAAACTTATACAGTAGTGTGAAATGCTGTTGGGATGCTGGCCTGTGGCCAAAGCTGGTTCTGGTGTGTAATCAGGCAAGCCAGTGAAGAGTTGAAGGGTATGTACTGGTCAGTGTCAGTGGATCTTACTACTAGTTTCTAGTTTCTCAAAATCAAAATCTGATATTTGATTCACCTGGAAAACACAGCCTGATGAGTCTCACTTCCAGAGTTTCTAATTCAGTAGTACAGCATGTTAAATTGTGTCCCCCAAAAGGTAGGCTCCAGTCCTCCCCTTGAAGAATGTGAACATGACGTTATTTATGACCTTATTTGGGAAAAGCATATTTGCATATGTAATTAAGGTAAAGATCTTGAGATCATGCTAGATTATGGTGGGCCTTAAGGTGGCCTTAAATCTAATGATGGATGTTCTTTGAAGAGATAAGAAAAGAAACAGAGACACAGAGGGGAATGCCATGTGAAGACAGAGGAAAGGATAGGTATGCATCTATAAACCAAGACAGTACAAGAGCATGGCACTGGCATCTGGCAAGGGTCATCCCATGGTGAAGGCATTACATGGAGAGACAGCAAGAGACAGAGAGAGAGAGAGAGAGAGAGAGAGCGAGCCTGTTTTTACAACAGAGCCACTCCTGGGATAATGATCTCACTCTCATGAGGGGATTAATCTATTCTTAAGAGTGGGGTCCTTATGACTTTAATCAACTCTTCAAGGTCTTACCTCCCAATACTGTCACAGTGACTATTAAATTTCAACACTGAGTTTTGGAAGGAACATTCAAACCAAAGCACCTCTAACGGACGTCTTGTAAAATCATAGTATAATATCACAACTTAGTTATTGACATTGATACAGATACAGAGTGATTCTATTACAAGGCTCCCTATTATTGCCCTTTTATAGCCACACCTGCTTCCTTTTCTCCATTCCTTGTTCCTGACTCCTTCTGTTTCTGTAATTTTATCATTTCAAGACTGTTAAGTAAATGAAATCATATAGTCTGTGACCTAAACGTAATTTCCTGAAAATTTATACAAGTTTTTGTAGGTATCAATAGTTTGTTCCTTTTATTGCCAAGTAGGTATGGATGTATCACAATTTGATTAACCATTTACCTATTGAGGAATATTTGAGGAAATAGGGTTTTTTGTTTTTGTTTTTTGCTATTGCAAATAAAGCTGCTATGAACAGGGATAGACATTTTTGTGTGAACATAACATGTTTAATTTCTCTGAGATAAATGCCCAAGAATGCAATTACTGAGTCCTATGGTAGTTCATGTTTAGATTTATAAAACACTGCCAAACTGTTTTCCAAAGAGGCTGTAACATTTCATATACCCATGAGTGATTCATTTTCTTTGCATACTGGCCATTATTTGGTGATGTCATTATTTTTAAATTTTATCCCTCCTGATATGTATATAGTGATGTCAGAATTGTTTTAAATAGTAGACTACAATTTTGAGTTTTAGTTTTACAGAAAAATTGAGTGGAAAGTACAGAGAGTTTCCATATACTCACTCACCCTCCTCCCAGTTTCTCCTATTAATATCTAGCATTACTGTGGTATATTTGTTATAATTGATGAGCTAATATTGATATATTACTAAGTAAAGTTCATGGTTTATATTAGTTTCTCTCTTTGTATTTTACATTCTATGGGTTTTGACAAATGCATGACATATATCTACCATTACAGTGTTATAAAGAATAGGTTCATTGCTCTAAAAATCCTATGCTCCATCTATTCCTCACCTCCTTCCTCTCTCTGAGGCCCTGGCAAACACTGACTTTTTTTTTTTTTTTCCTACCATCTCCATAGTTTTGCCTTTTCCAGAATGTCATATAGTTGGAATCATACCTTATACAGAATTTTCAGATTGGCTTCTTTTACTTAGCAGCATGCACTTAAGTTTCTTCCATGACTCTATAACTTGATACCTCATTCGTTTTTTTACTGAGTAATATTTCATTGTCAGGAAGTACCACCACAGGTGATCGCACCTGGGCAAGGACTCTTGGTTGCTTCCAAGTTTTGGCAATTACGAATGAAGCTTCTATAAACATTCATGTGCAGGTTGATTTGTGGATTTAAGCTATCAGCTCATTTAAATAAATACCAAAGAGTATGATTGCTGGCTCATAGTGTATGTTTAGTTTTTTTTTTTTAGCATCTGCCAGACTATCTTTCAGAGGTTGTACTATTTTGCATTCCCACCAGTCATGAATGAGAATGGAGCTGTTGCTCTACGTCTTTGTCAGAATTTGGGTTGTCAGTATTTTAAGTGTTTACTATGCTAATGGGTGTGTAGTGGTATCTCATTCTTTCAATTTGCAATATCCTAATGGTATATGATGCTTAATATCTTTTCATATGCTTATTTGCTATCTGTGAGGTGTCTCTCTATACCTGTTTATACTAGCTTTATAAGAGAAAAAAAAATCCAGAAACAACCAAAATATTCCTCAATAGGTAATCTTTTGCTGATTAAAAATATGGTTTTGCAAATGTTTTCTCCCAATCAGTGGCTTGTCTTTTACATTCTGTTAATTTATTTAGCATTTTTGCCATAATCTACTTGGCAAATAAAATTTCTTATAATTTACCTAATGTATACAAAGTGGGATTTTCCTTAGTTGGACATTAAAATCATATTAAATTTCACATAGTATTTTTCTGCCACGATGTTGGGAATATTCAAATCCATCTGAGGCTTTTTTATGGTATCTTCCATTGTCTTACTAGGCTGAGAATAATGGACATTTTCCCAGGTATGAAGGCAGATATATATGTTATCATAGGCATTTGAAAATGGCAGGTGCCATATTTTCATGCAAGTTATTATGGCAGTTATGTAAAAGAGGTCTTTTGGTCTGTTACAGCAGTAAGAAGACCAAATGGTGATACAAATTAAACTAAATAAAAGAAAAAAGGTTGAGCCTGAAAATGAGTTTATCCTTAGTGGTAGATTCTGACTCATGATGCAAAGAGAAGAATATTGGGAATCAATAACGTGGAATAGGGTTGTTTTCAGTTTTTTTTCTTTGCTTTTATCTGCCTATCTTTGTCAAAGTCTCAAAGTAGAATCCAGTTTTTTTACACAAAATTCCGTAATTCTATGTTAGAAGTGATTGTTATGTGCTTTGAAGTCTCTATGCTAGATGCTGCTTGTTTCACCTGTTATGTGTTCTAGTTGTGTTTCATTTGACCTGAAGTGCTGTATCCCTCCCATTTCTACAGCTAAAATTTTTCTATCAAGAATCAGCTGAAGCGGCATGTTAATTTCTCACGTTTCATCCCAGCCAGAATTAACTGCCCATTTTCCTGCTCTATGAAACTCTTTGTCTTTTATCATGTCACTTTGGATTGCATTTAGTAAATGTCTGTCATTCGAATTCCACTGAAAATTTTTTTTCATACACTTGTTCACAATTTGTATAAACTTTAAACAGTTTATTTCCTCACTCAGAAGTTTGGCTTTTGTCATTAAAGCAATACAAAATGAAAGCCATTAGGTCCAGATCTCTTAGAAGTGAAGTGAGCATTTAAAAAAAAGAAGAGTTTTTAAAATTGAATATGGGGAAAGCTATCTTTCAGTGGTGAAAAGTAAAAGCGGAGATGTGGTAACTCTAAGACTTCATTGGAAAAGTCTCTCAGAGCAATTATTATGATAAAACCATCAGAGGAAATAAGGATCTGGGTGGTATGTGCTTAAGTGTCATATATCCAAGATGTACTCCAAAGCTAAATAAAAAGAAAATATTTAAAGTTTATTTTTTTCCGAGAATTATTTACTAAACAACTACCATGTATAGGAAGCTGTGGTAAGTACTGGGAATTCAAAATGAGTATGATATAGTCACGGCCTATAACCCGGGCTAGTTGGCAAAGGGATCATTAACTAAAAGACACATATCCATGATAGCAAGTAAATTATTGATAAGGAATGACTATTCCAATTATGGAGCAGTTCAGAATATACATAATATACATTAATATAGGATGGCCATAATGTTGGGAAATATAGGTAACATTTACTTTCACAGATTAACCCATTTGATCGCTTCTTCCAGAAAATGCTAATGGAGCAGGTTTATATTCTGAAAATTAGAGACAAAAATCATTGGAGGCAACATATCACAGAAACATGTGCAGGCATTGATAGAAATGTTGCATTAATGTCCCATGTTGGTCCCCATTATGCATAACACATTGCTAATGAGGAACAACATGTTGAACATACCATGTAATGTCACCGTATCTCAGAGTGATAGGAATAAATCACGACTATAAAACTTCGTTATGTTTCCAGACTTGCGGATCATATTGCATATATAATATATATAATTTAAATATTTTGAATGTTTTCCCTTTTTTGAAAGAAAATTGTGCCATTTTCTTCCAAATATTTACACAATGTAAAACATAAGAGCAGTGACATTTGTAGAAATGACAATTTTCAGTATTTATAATCCTTTCTCTGTCTAAATTAAGAGAGAATTTTTCTATATCCCATTTTCCCATGGTTTGAATTTGTAATTTTCTATAGCAGAGTTCTCTTGTATATTTTCGTCTTTGACTCTGTCATATCGTAGGAGGTGCTGTCAGAACATTCTTGTCCCCAAAAGGAGCTTTTTGGAGCTTTTGGCTTGGATTTCCTCTGCCATCATACAAAAATCAAGGAAAGACAAGATCTCAATATGGAAACCACATGTAAAGTGATTACAAAGATTATCTAATTCATTTACAGTTTTGACTAGATTATTTCTCATTTCACTCCTTTTCTCTTTCCTCATTTCCCTTTTTTCTTCTCTCCTTTGTTGTTTCCATCCTTCCTTGTCTAGTTATCTGTGGTATTTTTTTCTCTCCATTTACCAGTTAAAGATATTTATTTCATAGGCACTTGTTTTTAGCTCTATTCCCTAAGTGAAAAGTGTCAGTGTAAACATCTATGAGAATTCTGACCAGAACAGAAACTGTCAGAATGCCGCTGAAATGTCAGCATCTCCTATTGTGCTGCTGACAATATTTGTAGTTGTTCTGCACATGTGATATTTTCTTCCTGTTCAGCATTTATCAGGGAAAGTGAGAGGCTGTCAACTCTATTTCTGATCAAATTGTTTGTGGAGCTTTTAGGTAAAGGACAAGAGTGTCATCAGCTATTGTTTCTAAAGATTTTGTTAATACCTTTAATTCTATCTGATGGTGACTGATATTTGAAATTCAGAGACAGTGAATTCAGAACATTAAAACATTAGGAAAGGGGAGTGAATTCCCTGGATTAGCATATTGCCAAGTTGAAGTGAGTTAAAAGCAGTTAATTGATGGCTCACACCTGTCATCCCAGCACTTTGGGAGGCCCAGGCAGATGGATCACCTGCAGTTA
>NW_012102576.1:1936214-1941242 GCF_000951045.1 Mandrillus leucophaeus | reverse complement strand
TTTGGGAGGAGTTATGGATGGAGATAACCAGCCCAGTGTTTAGCTGGGGTAGGCAAAAAAAAAAAAAAAAAAAAAAAGGTTTCCATAATAGATGTAAGAATGAATACTGTATAGGAATTAAAAACATCCAAATATTTTTGCTCAGGGCCGAACTATTCTTCCTTTCTTCTTTGGTGTAGATTCCAGAAATTCACCCCTCTTTCCTTTTCCATTTAAAGTCATTACTGCCTATGGCATCTTTGGAATCACCATTAACCCTGACGCACACCTCAGGTGAACTTTTTCTGACTCTACTGTTTTTATTTCCTCAAAGGCATTTGCTCAAGTTCCTTTTCTTAAAAGTATTTTTTTATTTTTATTTTTATTTTTACTGATAATTGCTGCAGGTAACCGAGCAGAGGATCAAAATACCACCAAAAACATAGTATATTGTTTTCTTGATCCACTGTGTACTATGGAATATAGCATATATGTTATCCCCTTTCTGGGAACTGAAAGAGCCTTCTTGGATCCCTAACTTTTGTATTTATTTTGGAGTATGAATAATAGGCCCTAAAAAATTTGTTGATATCTGGTTAAAGGTTAAATCTTGTGTAACCGCTAGAATCAAGTAGCAGAGACTGTTGGCCAAGCCATGAATCATTCCAAATCTCCTGCCATTCTCACAAGTTACTCCCTTTCCCAGCACACTTGCAGCTATAGAGTGTCCATTTATGACCCACCTCTGGCCATCAAACTAAAGACAAATCTGGCTAGAGGACTTCTGGAGTGTCCTGCTTTGCCTCTATTCTCTTCTTGCCATGAATACTAATCTGGGGCTATGGCAGCTATGTGCGGCCACAAAGTTGTCCACATGTCCAAGCGCAGAAGATTAGAAGGATTTAGAAAGCAAATGGCATTGATGATGCTGTTGAGCTGCTAACAGCCCTCTGTCTCTTGACCTCTAGACTTTTTATTACACATGTCCAAATTTATAAGATCTACCTAACTGCTACTGTTATAGATTTCAATGGGCTCCTTATCACACAAAAAAGAGGTCTCACACTGAATTAGAAGTCCATGCAGAGGCAGATTATCTGACAAGTAGAAATGGACTTGTAGGATAAGCAGAATGAATAAATCAGAATTCTGGATTTATTATTGCTGTAGCTATAAGTTATGTTCTTACAATTTGGCATTACAGTGTACAATTGGTGCCATACTACAAAACAAGTTGGTTTCAGATGAAACACAAACAAAACAAGACCAAACAAAACAGGAAACCCTTATGGTTTGTGGTTTAAAAATTAACAGGGTCTTATATCTGTCAGGAAGCCAAAGCTGCAGCTTCTCAGCTTGCCCTTTTCCTGACAGCTCTGCGTTTATGTATTCTGACTTGTTATTTTTTCTTCTGATTATAGTAGGAGGAGAGCCTCTTTGAAATGATAACATCTTACAGTTTTGTCTCTTTCCAATCAACTCTTTTTCTGCCCATCACTGATGCAACAGCATCCTCAACCCTATGGAAGACCACAAATGGTGGAGAACTCCAATATACACTTTACTCAGGAAGGCCTGTAAAGAAATTCTTGTAAATGAAGAAAACCTACTCAATTATAATTTATATTAGCAACTACTTCCAATATGTTGCATGAGATGTATGAATTATAATGATTGTTTTCTTTGTTGCTGAAGAGTCAAACTCTGTAAAATATTTGAAGATATTTATTCTGAGCCAAATTTGAATGACTGATGGCCCATGACACAGCCCTCAAGAGAACCTGAGAACATGTGCCCAAGGTGGTTGGGTTACAATTTGGTTTTATACATTTCAGGGAGACATAAGACATCAATCAATACATGAAAGATGTACATTAGTTTGGTCCAGAAAGGTGGGACAAATGGAAGCAGGGGCTTCCAGGTTATAGGCTGATTCAGAGATTTTCTGATTGGCAATTGGTTGAAAGAGTTAACTGTCTAAAGACCTGGAGTCAATGAAAAGAAATGTTTGGGTTATGATAAGGGGTTGTGGAGACCAAGGTTTTATCATGCAGATGAAGTCTCCAGGTAGCAGGCCTCAGAGAGAATAGGCTGTAAATGTCTCTTAGGGAACTGAAAGCGTCTGTTCCATCAGTAATTCCAAAACGGAGGAGGGTATAATGAGGCATGTCTGACTCCTCCTTCCCATCATGGCCTCAACTCGTTTTTCAGGTTGACTTTAAAATGCTCTTGACTGAGAGGCAGAGTCCATTCAGATGGTTGGGGGGCTTAGAATTTTGTTTTTGGTTTACATCTTGAATGATTATGGAGAAAGTTCTTCTTTCCCCATATTTTATCTCGTTATGTTTCTCTACTCTTCAGAAATGACTGAGGAGAATATTTACACAGAGGTGAAATCTCATGATAAAAGACAAAGTACTATCCAGAACTACTGGCAGTCAATATAGTTATGGTAAACACCTATTCTCACATAATCTTAAATTTTGAGTAGGATCTTATATCCAACGATTCAATGAGTTTGTGAATTTCTTTTTACAATTTCCCTGCCAAGTACTTGTCTTTCTGGTTGAATACCTCCAGGGAAATGTAGCTCATTTCTTCCCAAGGTAGCAGTTGTGGACTTTACCTGCTCCTAGACTTTACCTGCTCCTAGACTATTTTTCTTTATTCTAAATCAAAATATTTCTTTCTGCATTTGATATACACAAGTTTATAAGCCTTTTATTTATAAACTTGTATACAAATAATAAAAGACCTGTTTATAAGCCTTTTAACAGCAAAGAAAAAGTAATCTCTTTGAAATAACATCCCTAATGGCTTCTGAGGATGAGCCCAAGAGCTCAGAGCAATACTTCATCATCTCTTCCTGGATCTGTGAATGAATTACGGTGCAGAAAATGCAGGAGGCATTGCTTTGTTTTATTTCTAATAGAGTCAATGTATGTTTGCAATGTAAGCCTCTCTTGTTATTTAAGGAAATACACACATAACGCAAATGTGTACGATGCATTATACAGTAAAGTTTAGGCCCTTATCACCATTCTTCTAATTCTCTATTAGTTCTTTTTTGACTATCCTTCTCAGTAATCCAAGTGAATAATGCTGAGCCTTGTTTTCTCCATCAACAGATAGTCATGCCAGCGGAAGAACTGAAGGAAACTATCTCGTCTTTAATGGCTTTAGAAAACTTCAGAACATGCCTGGCATATAAAAGTCTGATTTGCAATTATCCTTGCTCTTGTAGTTATAGCAGTTGTAAAAAAAATCAAAGAAAATAAAAGCACATGCTATAATTTGTTGTGAGTGACCTTAGGAAGGTGGGTTTAGGACAAATGTGAGTCGTATCAATCCACTCTAGTAATTTATTAAATGTTAAAATTCTACACATTAACCTTTTATTCTCAATGTAGAAAGTCATTATTTGTATGTGTAAATGTGTGTTTGCATACACATAGACACACCCATTAATCAACTTGAGGCAGAGACTGCAGCATGTGCATAGCATGTTTTGATGAAAATGTTTTATTTATTTATTTATTTATTTATTTATTATTTATTTATTGAGACAGAGTCTTGCTCTGTCGCTGAGGCTGGAGTGCAGTGGCACAATCTCGACTCCCTGCAAGCTCCGCCTCCAGGGTTCACGCCATTCTCCTGCCTCAGGCTCCTGAGTAGCTGGGACTACAGGCGCCCACTACCACGCCCAGCTAATTTTTTGTATTTTTAGTAGAGACGGGGTTTCACCGTGTTAGCCAGGATTGTCTCCATCTCCTGACCTCGCCCTTCTCGGCCTCTCAAAGTGCTGGGATTACAGGCATGAGCCACCGCGCCTGGCCGAAAAGATTTTCTTACATTCATCTTTTTTGATGTCTTTTATTGGGCAGCGTTCCACATTATGCTGTTACCTCCTCAATAATTTTATGCTTCTGTAATTTTGTTTTGATCTGGATAGTTAATATTTATTTTGTTTCAAACACTGTTGCAATAATACTTTTAATTTATATGTTAATTTCTTTCATCTGATTTATCATGCCAATATGTTCTTGCTGCAATATAATCATGAATTGTTTACTTGCAGGTCACCTGTCCAAGTGCTGTGCTAGCTGCCAGTGATACTAAAAATATATTGTGTTTTACTATTGGTAGTTGTAATCTAAGAGGAGGAATATAGATTATATTTTAAAACTGTATTTCAATAAAGTAATAAAAATTTTAGTAAGTTGTATGTTAATATATCTAAATCATTCTATTTCCTCTTTTAAATATATGTGTTTATACAGGAGCATTTTTTAAAACTGTATAAGTAAAGGATAAAAAATATTGGGAATTGTGAGTCAAGCAGTCTAGAAAAAGCAGAACTAGACACAGGATGATCATGTACAATAAGAAAGGAGAGAGAAAGGGGAGTTGAATATTTTGTTATAAATTGATGACTTAGCCAAATGTCTTAAAAAGGGAGCTTACTTTATTGAGAGTTTTTAGCATGGAGGGGTGTCGAATTTTATCAAAGGCCTTTTCTGCATTGATGGAACGTATCTCAAAGTAGTAAGAGCTGTTTATGACAAACCCACAGTCAATATCATACTGAATGGGCAAAAGCTGGAAGCATTCCCTTTGAAAACTGGCACGAGACAAGGATGCCTCTCTCACCACTCCTATTCAACATAGTATTGGAAGTTCTGGCAAGAGCAATCAGGCAAGAGAAAGAAATAAAGGGTATTCAAATAGGAAGAGAGGAAGTCAAATTGTCTCTCTTTGCAGATGACATGATTGCATGTTTAGAAAACCCCATCGTCTCAGCCCAATATCTCCTTAAGCTGATAAGCAACTTCAGCAAAGTCTCAGGATACAAAATCAATGTGCAAAAATCACAAGCATTCCTATACGCCAGTAATAGACAAACAGCCAAATCCTGAGTGAACCCCCATTCACAGTTGCCACAAAGAAAATTAAATACCTAGAAATACAGCTTCCAAGGGACTTGAAGGACCTCTTCAAGGAGAACAACAAACCACTGCTCAAGGAAATAAGAGAGGACACAAACAAATG
>NW_012102576.1:1913269-1934609 GCF_000951045.1 Mandrillus leucophaeus | reverse complement strand
GTTGATGGGTGCAGCAAACCACCATGGCACGTGTATACCTATGTAAGAAACCTGCACGTTCTGCACATGTATCTCAGAACTTAAGGTATAATTCAAAAATAATAATAATAATAAAAAGGGAGCTTACTGCAAACTTTCTTTTCCCTTTTCCTGGGATATAGAATTTCTAAGTGGCCCTTAAATTTAAATAATGCAATAAATCATACATACTTTATAATAGTGCTAACATAAAATATCAGTACATAATAGAGATAGGATAATACATAATGTAATGTTGGTTGAGACTTAAAACATGTATCAGTTATGATGGAGATATTAGGTTATAAAAATCCAAACCTATGTGAAAAATGATAATTTAAGATGTCTTATTTTTATAACAAAAGAAGTTTAAGAGGAGACTTCATGGCCTGCAGCTTGGGTTAATTATCGTGGGAAAAACAAACAGGTTCCAAACTTACTAAAAATCAGTTGCTTGACCAGTCATTTACTGAAATATTTTGCTTATTGGTCTAGGTAGATCACTACAAGCCCAGAAAGACATAAAAGGATGCATTAATACAACTAATGGAAGGTATTGAGTGGAATTATAGCCTTAGAGAAGAATAAAAATTATAGGAATAAGAAAAAAATGAAGTTTAAAAACTATTGTTATATTTTAGGATAGGTTTAAGAGCAAGCAATAGGTTTTGTAATAATTTCTTGGGATATATTTGCCACTTAAGGTGTTTGAGGTACTCAAAAGACTTAGCTTAACTAAATCTGTAATTGTAGTTTAAATTTTATATAGGACTTAAGTAATTTTGTGTAGGACTTGAGTAATTATGTTGAAATCACTATTCAAATGTTTGAATAACTTTCTTTCTTTCTTTCTTTCTTTTTTAAGACAGGATTTCTTGCTCTTTCAGCCAGGCTGGAGTGCGATGGGCGATCTTGGCTCACCGCAGTCTCTGCCTCTCAGGTTCAAGTGATTCTCCTGCCTCAGCCTCCTGAGTAGCTGGGATTACAGGCATGGGCCACCATGCCTGGCTAATTTTTGTATTTTCAGTAGAGATGGGTTTTCACCATGTTGAGCAGGCTGGTCTTGAACTCCTGTCCTCAAGTGATCCACCCACCTCAGCCTCCCAAAGTGCTGGGATTACAGGCATGAGCCACCAGGCCAGCCTCACATTCTTTTTATTTGTTAGTTAGTTAACTATTTGTGTGTAACAAATTACTAAATTATCCCACAACTTATGCTTTTTGTGGGTCAGGAATCCAGTCATGGGTGACTCTGACTTAGGGTTTCTCACAAGGCCGCCTTTGGGGTGTGGGTGAGGGCTACAGCCATCTGAAGGCTCAGTTGGGGCAGACTCATATCCAACCTCATGCACATGCTGTTGGCTGGTCTGAGGTCCTCACTCAGTGTTAATGGGAGAAATGTCAATGTCTTGCCTCATAGACCTGTCCATAGAGTTACTCACTTCATGGCAGTTTGTTAGTTTGTTTTCTGCTGGGGGTGTGTATGTGGGAGAGAAAGAGAAACAGAGATGCCAACTTGAGCACATGCTCTGGGAAGAAGATTACACACTGGCATGAATACCAAGAAGTTGAATGATGATTGGAGTTATTTTAGAGGCTGTCAACCACAATTAGGTATTGTACATTTGATAAACTAAAAATGATTCAAATGACAAATATTGGTAAATATTAGTCACCACTTGTAAAAGCCCTTGGTAAAATTTATAGTGGTAAATTTGCATTTATGTATTCCCATTAAACTATAAATTCCTGGAAATCATGCATGGAGACTTCATCTTTTTCATCAGCAGGGAATAGAATATCCACCATGTGGTAGGTACTCCAAAAACTCAGGTGGAAGAGATGAATTAGTGAGCTACAAACTGTTTGAGTGTTACAAACTGAGTTTGTAATCTTCATTTTATATGTTTGAGCTACAAACTGTTGAGCTACAAACTGTTGAGTGTTACAAACTGTTTGAGTTTGTAATCTTCATTTTATGTGGCTCCTGATAATTTTTAGGAATCCAAACAGCAAGAATGCTTTCTGAAAACGTATGAGACTTGTACGATTTGCCATCGCCTTATAATTTTGCTCATGACAGTTTTCAAAAAGTTTTTCACTTCTGATTCTGTAATTTTCTACTATGGCCACCAGATGGCATCACCACATAAGCCAAGCTCTAAAATCAAGGCTTATTTTAAAATAAGTCTTGCTGGTCAGAATAAAGTGATAACTATATTCTCATAAACTGCTGTAGCAAATGTTAGTAGATAAATACTGCACATAAATTTAGCAAAATATATTTATAGCCTTAAAAATGGTAGTACTTTTTGAGCCAAAGAGTCTACTAGAAATCTATCTTCAGAAGACAACGTGGACAAAATGGTACACACTCAAGATTTTACCTTAGCATTATTGGAATTGTTAAATACCAGGTAAAATCTTGTGTCCAACAGTAATGAAAGGGCTAGTATATATGATACAATCATACAACTAAAAAACATACACACTTTCAAATGACTTTTATGAAGTATTCAATGACATGAGAAGTGCTTCTGGCATAATGCTAATTTATGAATTGGGTTGTAAACTAATGTGTGATTCCCAGTATGTTGCATAGAAATTATAGAAAGGAAACATATTAATGTAATTTTATAAGGAAGTGTTTTTTCTCTTCATATTTCTCCTTGTTACTCCAATTTTCAACAATGACTCATTGGAACATCATATGTTAATAAGAAAAAATCAAGTTAACAATAACATAACATTAGTTTTCTTACGACTGGGTGTAGTGGCTCACGTCTGTAATCCCAACCCTCTGGGAGGCTGAGGCAGGTGGATAACTTGAGATCAGGAGTTTGAGACCAGCCTGGCCAACATGATAAAACCCCATCTCTACCAAAAAATACAAAAATTAGCTGAGTGGGGTGGCTCACACCTGTAGTCCCACCTTACTTGGGAGGCTGAGGCAGCAGAATACTTGAACTTGGAAGACTGAGATTACAGTGAGCCAAGAAGGCACCACTACACTCCAGCCTGGGCCACAGAGCAAGACTCTGTGTCAAATAAATTAAAAGCTTTTTAGTACTTGTAACTTAAAATTCTTTGTCTTCTGTTATGTTAAACCATAAAAATATGCATTCATTGAGCCAGGCATGGTGGTTCATGCCTATAATCTCAGCACTTTGAGAGGCCAATGTGGGAAGATCGTTTGAGGCTAGGAGTTTTGAGTTCAGCCTGGACAACAGAGCAAGACCCTGTCTCTATAAAAAGCAAAAAATTTTAAATATTAGCTGGGCATGGTGGCACATGCCCATAGTTCTTGCTACTCAGGGAGCTGAGATGGGAGGATTGCTTGTGCACCAGAGACAATTGAAAGTAGAGGCTGCAGTGAGCTATGATCAGGTCACTACACTGTGGCCTGGGCAACAGAGTGAAACCCCGTCCCAAAAAAAAACAGAAATCAAAGAAAAAGCATTCATTCAGTAATTATTTGTCTAGTGGTTTTTATACGCCAGACATTGCACTGTATGTTGATGGTTCAAAAGTGAGTAACAGAATTTCTGCCTTCACTGAATGTATGATCAACTTGGATTGAGAGCTATATAAACAGATATTTTGTAAAATAATATAACAAGTACAATACTAAAGACTAATAATGGTATAATAAACTTTCTTCATCCCATTTAATAGTTGCAACTCTTCCAATTTGAATTATTCTATAATATTTGGTTTATGTGACATACTGAACTTTGAACATATATTTTTCATTGTATAATGATTTCCAACAGCAAATATGGTACATGAGTAAAAAGTATTTGCATTTGTTACAGGTATTTCTCTGTTGGAAAGGATATCTACCTGTGAGAAAAAGATTATTGGTGCTGTTATTAAGGCAGATTATGGTAGAAATACTGTTAATAAAATATCTTGGTTGTTTGATTTTTCCAGCATTTGAATTGTGAGGCTGAGATGATTTTTAATAATATGGATTTCCACAAGATTGCCCCTCTTCTCTAGCACTTAGCGTTTTAACACAGCAGAATTTGTATGTGAAGAGGGAGAATATGTATAGGCAGCTCTGTTTGGAGAGGAGGAGTTACCTTTGGAAAGCAGCTTTTAAAGATGGTTTTCCTCTTTCTAGCAGCGGATAATTGAATTATGATGAACAAGCACTAAGGTTTGAAGAGTTCGGAGCTCCATAGCCGGCTAAGGTGTTGTTAGGACTTTGAACTGTGAACTTAAGGGTATGTTAGGGAGATCATAAAATCTCTTTCCCTAAAAAGAAGAGTTTATGCTGAGGGTCTAGCTGAGGACTCTCAACTTGCTAAACACTGAAGTTGCAATTCTGGTGATGGAGACACAGCAATCATTTTGAAAGCTGAAAGATGGGTGTAAAAATGCTTTCTATGGGGCAACGAGAGTGAACACCTTTCCTTATTTAGGCTGCAAAATGACACTGCTTAGTGGCTCTCTCCCCATTCCACACAGTTCTCCAGAAAACTCCCAATCTGCCTACTTTTCAGCCCTCATATTAGCTACTTCCTCTCTTCTCATTCATTTTCTGGTATCACTGTGAGCTCATGTTGGCCACCTGGAGGCAAAAATCCAGCTTGTCCCAGTTCCATCCCTGGAGCTCATAGTTAAATTTGTTGGGGGGCCGGGTGCAGTGGTAAGCCCAGCACTTTGGGAGGCTGAGGCAGGAGGATCAAGAGGTCAGGAGTTCAAGATCAGCCTGACCAATATGGTGAAACCCCATCTGTACTAAAATACAAAAATTAGCCAGGTGTGGTGGTGCGCGCCTTTAGTCACAGCTACCCGGAAGGCTGAGGCAGGAGAATTACTTGAACCTGGGAGGTGGAAGTTGCAGGGAGCCGAGATGGCACCACTGACCCCAGCCTAGCCAACAGAGCGAGACTCTGTCTCAAAACCAAAAAAACAAACAAAAAAAAATCACATTTGTGTGTGATATCCCTTGAATGTAAAAAACTAAGTGATTTGTATGGAAAGGCCTTTAAAAAAATTTGACAAACATTACAGAAAAGTAGGGTAAGAATAATCACAAAATTTATCCTCTTCTTCCTACCTATGTAAGTATAAGCGAGGATTAAAATAGACTACATAAACTATAGATGTGCATTAGTCAATTGAATGTCCTTTTGTGAGTCACCTAATGCCCCTAATTTTTCATCTCTGAAACATGGATATCATTTTGGAGAATTAGATAAGATGATATATATGTCAAACAGCAACAATAATAACAACAACAAAAAACCTAGCCCCCAAAAATCTGTATTTGGCATGTGTCTTTTCTATATATGGGTTTGATTCAGCTAGTAAACCATGGAATATGAATGACCGCACAAAGAATTCACCAATGCTTATTTTTGAAGAGAGTCAATAAAAGGAATTAGTTTTTTCAGTTTCAATAAATAAACCCAACAAAGTAAATACTTTACAAAAATATGGAATCTAAGGTAAAGTATGACTATTAAGAAATCATAAAAATATATGAAGGAAAACTTCCAAAAAGACAAAAAACAAAAATCACCAATCTAGGGTCCAAACATTCTGTTTCCAATCATCAGACATTTTAGTCCAATATCACATTCTCATGTGAATGTTTCTTACAGTAAACCTATAGGGAGAATCTGTACTCAAGAGGCTAAATTTAAAGCAAACCAAGGATTTAAAGGTACATCTTAAATCCCTGTTAGTTTAACAATTAACTTTTGCCTTGTTCCTAGACCTTGGATGAAAGCGGGAGAAGAGAGGAGATCTTGTAAGGGTCACCCTGGGCCTCCTGGTACACAGTAAGTGAGCCCCTGTGTCTGAGGCTTCCTGTGTGGTTTTAACTCACGGAGCCCAGGTAGCTCCAGCTGCAGCTCTTCCTCTGGTGGGCTAGATGTCGTTAACCTCTCAGGAAGTATCTGGGTCTATTTTATGCTGTATTTTCATAGTGTCTTTGATAATAGATTTTCAATTCTTACGAGGTTGGAGGATTGAGTTGGCGTGGTGATGTAGAACTCGCTTATGTGTTATTTAATTATATATTTTATGTACTATTTATTATTCACTATAATTATTTCCATTATTATTTACTATATTATTTGCTGTTGGTTTGAATATGCTTTGACAAGATGGTATGACATTGGCTGAGTTTTAAACAACGGATTGCCAGTGAAAGTGGGCCGAAAAGATGAGGTACTAGGAAGAACCTAGGCGGGCATGAAAAAAATGCCAGTGTAAACCCACTAGGTAGAGGAGTAATTGGAATGAGTCACTGAGAATGTGTTTAGAGCTATGGTGTCTACGCTATAAATTGACCCCCTATAGGCACTGCGCCTGCTCTTGGTGTTATTACCATCAGGCAAGAGGCAGTGCTCTATTAGGCTCAACCTGGAAGTTATCATTTTCAGGTATTAAAAATTGAGAAGAGAAAAGAAACGTAAAGCATAATTCAGTCTAGTTTTTATTCTGTAAGTATATAAAGAAATCCTGCTATTTGTGACAACATGGGTAAACTTGGAGAACATTATTCTAAGTGAAATAAGCCAGACACCAAAAGACAAATATTGCATGATCTCGCTTGTATGTGGAATCTAAAAAAGTTGAACACACAGTAACAGAGAGTAGACTGGTGGTTACCGGGGGTTGGGGGGAGAAGTTAGTCAAACTTTTAGTTAAAAGATGAGTAAGTTCTGGAGACCTAACGTACAGCATGGTGACTATAGTTAATAATAATGTACTGTATACTTGAAATTTGCTAAGAGTAGGTCTTAAGGGTTTTTACCACACACACACACACACACACACACACACACACACACTAGTGGCTAGGTGAGGTCATGGTTATGTTAGCTTCATTGTGGTAACTGTTTCACAATGTATACGAAAACATCATGTACATTTTAAATATATATAATGTTTGTCAATCATACCTCAATTAAGCTGGAAGAAAACCAACAAGATGCTATATAAATGATTAAACATATTCCCATTTTGTATCTAGGTTAAGAAAGAATTTTATATTCAGGTATAGCCTTGCTTTTGAACTATGGTCAACCTCTATCATTTAACTTTTTAGTTTCTCATTTTTATTTATCCCACCCAGGGGATTAATGGTAGGGATTGTTCACAGCTGTGACTCATTTGCTTCCAGTGCTAGCACCAGGGGATTTCAAACTTCAGTTGGAATAAGAATCACCTGGAGAGCTTGTTAAACTACTGATTATTGAGTCCCATTTCAGAGTTTCTGATTCAGTGATTCTGGTGGAGAGTCCAAGAATTTGCATTTTTAACAGTTCCCAGGTGACTGTTTAAGAGTTCCCACGTGGGGAACGCTTGCTCTGGTTTATTTTCAATTATTTCTCACTGAAAGTACTAATGATGCTGACCAATACTCTTCAGTCAATCTGAAAATTCCTTCCTTGGAGTTGCTTTCTCTGGCAGAAAAATATTCTGTTATTTCCTTAGACAAAGCCCCAATTGGCCTTTTCTTTCCAGAGCCTTATTTTCTGATTAAATGTTTTTTCCCTTAATAGAATCTGTTTTCTTCCCTCATTAAGGTTCACCTCTTCCTGATGTGGGTAGTGTCAGACGGTGTCTGCTTTCCTTCCCCTTATGAGAATCCCACTTGTGAACGAAGAGTTCGGTTCAGTTCTGTCTTGACCAGTTGGCAAGATTGTCCCTTCGTGATTCTCAATCCCACACAGGGTGTCCAAGTTTCCTATCTTCTCCTCGGGAGAGCTTAAAAGTGACCAGAACTGTTGAAGTGGCAAGTTGTTCACAGGTGACAGACAGATAGTAGAAAATGCATGACCTTATTTCTGTCCCATCGTGTTCAAGGGTTCTCTTGTTAGCATCCACTATCACTTCATTTTGCACTCTGCTTTTCTGCCTTCCCTTTCCCAATGCCTGGGGGAAAACATTGGGTTCAACAAATGAACTTTTACTTCAGACTCTTCAGAATGTTTTCTTTGCAAATTATCGTCAAAGAGTCCCTGGCTGGGGTATGAATGAGAGGGAGGGAAAATCCCCGAGAATAAGAAAACAACTGGGCTGTTATCCCTGTAACTCTGTCTCTCTAGATTTGGATACTAATTCATACATACATCTGTTCATTCATACATTCTTTCTTTCCACAAATATTTATTAAGCCCTGTGTGCCTTTTGCTAACACTAACCACCACTTTTTAAGAGATTGATTTCCCTCTACATATACTATTTTCTAATTAAATTCAAATGGTATACATTATATATTAAACATATACTTGCATATTAAACATATATTTAAATGTGCACTAGTATAATATATATGTAAGGAGTGTGTTTAGTGTGTATGTGTTTTAGATTTTACCTCTAATCTCCAATCAAAGATGATGTAGAATTGATTTATGATACAAATATACAGATGTTTTGTTTTTATCTCAGAATCACCAAGAGTTAAATTTTTTATTTTTATTTTTTGTTTTGCTTTAGGGTGCCATATTTTATTGAACACATTTCTGGAGTTTCTCTACAATGTCCTCCAGTTATTGTGTGCTCTTCTCTATGTATCTACCTCATAATACATATGACATATGAAATTTTACAAATGTGTTTGTACAATATTCTCAAAGGCATGACCATGTGCAGATTAAATATCTGGAAGCCAGAATGAAATATTATTATTAGAAATAGTTACATAAAAGCACAAAGAAGACAAATTTCACCATTTATAATTACTTAAAAATTCTTTTAAAGATTACCTAAAATTCTTTTAAATACTCTTCCAGCCGTTTTAAAATTTTAAAAAGCTTGTTTAATTAAACAAACAATTGCTTCTTAAAATACATTATAGATTCTATACTAAAACTTAAAATTGCAGATAATTACAAAGGAAAAAATTTTTTAAATCCAAAATGTTATATGTAACCAAGAAATAGTCATTGTGATTATATAATCTATTAATGTATTATAGTTGGATATATATACAGATGAATAAGTAGAATATTAAGGCAGAAATGCATTTAGTAAAATAGGATTATACTCTACATATTATGCTTTAATTGTAAAGAAAGTATTAAATTTTATGTTAGCAGGATCTAGTAGAAAATAAAGACAGAAAATTAAACTAAATGAATATTTGAATTAATATTTCTTTAACATAAGACATTATTTCCTAAGTTTTCCCTTTTAAGACTAAGAGAAATACTATTTTTACAAAGATTTTGAAGTCACTAGACTTTTATTCTTTTAAAAATATGTTTTACTTGTAATAAAGATTGTTTTTCTGGTATGAAAACATGAAGACTTGAACACTTTCATGTCTCCTTCCCCAATTTCCAAAGTTATTTTCAGATTAATAGTATCAACTGTATTTAAATCAATTTAAGATCATCACTATTAATTTTGTATGCCTGATTTTATTTTGATTCAATTTTTAAGTTAAAAGGTGTCAAGGATTCTTATTATAAACATATGAAATAAAATTATATAAAGTGTAGCCTATAGTTCACTTAGTAGAGTGCCCTCACTGAAAATCATCCAGAAATATATTTTTACAAAGGACTTTATTCCAGCAAAGCAATATTATAATGCTAACTCAAAAACAATCTATTAACAGAAACTGAACCAGTTGAGTTAAAAAAAAAAAAAATCATCTTGCTCGGACTTGTGCTTAGAAAACAAAAAGTCACAGAGATAATCGCTGTCATCTGACAAGAAGAAAAATCCAGATAATGTATAAAATTAAAACTTTGAGGATATCAGAGTGCTGAGGTCACAAGGCAACCACTTAAACTGAACTACAGGAGGGACATGCACCACTAAGGAGAGATGGGACTCATAGACGGTTTCATTTTTGGCAGAGCATAAGAGGAAAAGATGGCAGACATAAAAGTAAAATAAAAACGCTAAATTTTGAACAAAGTCTTAAGCTCAGTTGGGCTTCCATAGGTCACTCAGAGTCCTAGCTACAAGGGGAGTCTCCAGGTCTTTTCCACAGGCCTCAAGTGGGAGCTCATTAGAAGGCCTGGGGCAGGGCAGAGCCAGAGAAAGCCCCTTAGCCATGGCGATGTCTAGGCATGAAACCTCAGCATTTCCCAATGCCTTGTCTCACCTGAAGCAAAACCTTTAAGATACTTAGGGAGGGCCAACCAACCCTCCTGCTCCCAGGAATCAGGCAGAGTTTGAGTGCTTTTAGAGAAGCAGTATAAGCAAAAGTTTTCTTCCCTTGGGGGAGGGGTAGGATAAACCTCTCTTTCTCCTGGTGTATAGAGAACGTAATGTGATGCAAAGAGAAAGCTAGAAGCAAAATTTCTTTGTAGCAGAGAAAAGAGGAGGAAACCACCATACCTCCCACCGCAAACCTTGCCCCAGGCAACACACGATAACAGTCTACTGCTTGAAGAGGGGCAGAAAACTCCCCCATTACTGATCCTAGACAAAAACCATTCTGCTGTTGAAGGAAGGCAAGAAGAAAAAGATGTTCAAACTGAGAGAGGAGCAGGAAACCCTCTGGGGTCAAGGATCCCACAGTGACACATGGCAGAGATCTGCTATGCCAGCAGAGGAGAAATTCGTTCCTGCCCAAGACTCCTCATAGACACAAGAAGAGCTTGGGTGCTGAGGAGGAGGAGAAGGGAATGCTGAGGAAACCACACTCCTGAGGCCAAGGCACATAAGGCCTTGCCCAAGACTAATAGGCCAAAATAAATTAGAATTTCTGTTTCTCCCAATACTATCGTTATTTTCACATAACAAGCCACAAGAGAGGAGGGGCAAGAGCTTAGAGAGAGAACCCCTTCACACTGCAGCTGTCCTGGGCCTGCTGAAATCAGAACAGAACTCTAAGAAAAACCCTCCCACTCACCAGACCCTGCACGAAGTGTAAGGTAGCGGCAGTACACCACCGGGAAAATGTGAAGCCTGTGGTGTACTAAAGGTGACCACAGGAACAATGAAACATAAACTAGCTCAACACCCCAACTTTGCAGATTTACAGAACAGGTATTGCCATGCTGGCCTGACATACAGTGTTTGCCATTCAATAAAATTCATGTTTCCTTCCTCAATTTCCAAAGTTGTTTTCAGATTAATAGTATCAACTGTATTTAAATCAATTTAAATTAATTTAAATCAAACCCCAACTTTGCAGATTTACGGAACAGGTATTGCCATGCTGGCCTGACATACAGTGTTTGCCATTCAATAAAATTATAAGAGACAAACACACAAAAAGAAAAGGACCCCCTGCCAAAAGAAATATTAGCTGAAAAAATTCAAGATATGTGTGTTCAAGATGTTGAAATTATCGGTGAGAAACTTAATTTTTTAATATGTCAAAGAAACAGTGGAAATATTAAAAAATGCATGGATATATGCTGCAATTTTTCAGAGATGAAAACTGTCTTTAAAAAGAGTCAAATGGAAATGCCAAGGATAAAACTATGATATCAGAAATAAAGAATTCCTTCCATGCACTTCTTAGAAAAACTGGACACAGGATAGGGAAAAAAAGTCAAGTGAACTTGAAGATAAACAGAAATTATCCCAACTAAACTACCAAAAATAAAAAAAGAGTTAAAAAATAACGTAACAGGTCATCTAAGAGTTTAGAGACAATAAGAATTACAATTTCACATCTGAAACTGTGCAGATCAGAAGATGACAAAGTGACATTTTTGTTACACTGAAAGAAAATTCTGTCAATTACTGCAACAGAGATAAAGAATATTACATAATGTTGATGAGATCAAAAGCAGTAAGATGACATACAATTCTAAATGTATATATAACCTAATAACAGATCTGAAGATACACAGAACCAGAACTGTTACTTGTTACTGGTGGAGGGTGTCCAGATTCTTGGCATTTTGAACAAGTAATTGGATGAAATGCACAAACAAAACAATGAAAAAAAAAAAAAAAAGCAGATTTATTGAAACAAACGTACACTCCACAGAGTGGGAACAGGCCAAGCAAGCAGCTCAAGAAACTGGTTACAGAATTTCCTGGAGTTTAAATACCCTCTAGAGGTTTCCAATTGGTTACTTGGTTTACAACCTATGTAAATGAAGTAGTGGCCTGTGATCAGTCTGATTGGTTGCATAAGGTGACCAATCGGAGGCTGAAGTAAAGTTACAAGGTTACACATGAAGACTTGGCCTGTAATCGGTCTGATTGGTTTCAGGAGGGAACCAATCAAAGACACTTTCATTTTTCGTCTTCAATGCAGAAAAGGGGTGGGGGATGTTGCAAAGGGAGTAGCTCCTGATCCTTTTGTTACTTGGATGTAGAGAAGTGGGGTTTTCCTTTTGATTCAGTTCTAGGAAGTCAGCGTGAATCAATCTTAGGTTCCCTGTCTCCTGACCATATTCTCCTGAATCAAAACTGCCAGGACTGAAAGAAGAAATAGGCAAATCCTCAGTTATAGTCAAACATGTCAACACACTTCTCTCAGTGGTTACTGGAATATTTAGAGAAAAATCAGTAAAGATATAAAAGGTCTGGAAGAGCACTATCAACCAAATTGAAATAACTGGCATATATAGAATACCCTACTCAACAACAGAAAAAAAATACTCAAGTGCACCTAGAACAGTCACCAGGATAGACCATATTTTGGGACAAAATAGCCCATATGTTTAAAATAATTTAAATTATACATTGCATGTTCTCTGACCACAAATAAATCTAAAAATTCAACAACAGAAAGATATTTGGAACATTCCCAAATGTGCTAAAATTTTAAAATGCGCTTATAATAACACATAGGTTAATTTGCTAATTATAGTCAAAATTAGCAAATATTTTGAATTGAATGAAAATAAACGTGCAACATAGCAAAATTCTGCTACTATTGGAGTACTGCTTGGAGAGAAGTTATAAAATGCTATTTAGAAAAGAGAGGTCTAAAATCAGTTATCCAAGATTCCAACTTTGGAATTTAAAACATAAGGAAAATTAATTCCAAATCCAACAGAAGAAAGGAAATAATAAAGATAAGAGCAGAAATCCATGAAATAGGAAATAGGAAGTCAATAGAGAAAAATAAATCAAAAGCTGATTCTTTTAACATGCCAGCAAAATGGATTATTCCCCAACACTGTAAGACAAAAATTATCATTATCAAGAATAAAAGTAGGAAAAGTAATACAGATGCTACAGATATTTAAAGGATATATTTTTCTGCTCATTAATTGTATAACATGTAAAGTGTAAAAATTTCTTGAAAGACACAATTCCACAGTACACTTACGAGGGAATAGTTAAACCTAACTAGTTCTATATCTATTAAAGTAATTCAATTTGCAGTTAAAAAGCCTTCCCACAAAGAAAACCCACACTTTCATGGTAAATTCTACCAAACATTTAAGGACAATGTAACACCTATTCCACTTAAACTCTTCCAGAAATTAGATGAGGAAGGAGAATTTCCCAACTCATTTGAGGAGACCAGAATTCCTCTAATATAAAAATTAGACAGGCATGTTGGGGAAAGAAAACTGCAGACGAATATCCTCCCTCAATAGAACTAATCTTTTTAAACAAAATATCAGCAAATCAAATTCGGCAATGCTCTCAGGGTGGGTTTTGGCTGGAGGTGAGCATGCGCAGATCCTGCAGTGCCCCCGCCCCGCGCCTGCCAGGCCCAGAGGCAGGATTGAAGTCAGGAGGCGAGCATGCGCAGATCCTGCAGTGCGCCCAAGCGCCACCGCGCCTGCCAGGCCTAGAGGCAGGTTTGAAGCCAGGAGGCGGCTGAGCAGGACCTGAGGACATTAGCCTCCTCCAACAAGTGGTGGCCTCGGGCAGCAGTCACTTCCATCTCCAGGACACCCCTGGACGTGGTGAAGGTCCGCCTGCGCTCTCAATGCCCTGCTGTGACTGACACCTCGCTCCAGACTCTGGACCTCTCCTAAGCCAAATCGCCCTCCTCCTTCCAAGCCACAGGGCGGGGCCTCCTGTGCGGCAGTGGTGTCCTGGAGCCCCCGCACCTGTCTCCAAATGGTATCCGCTGTGCCATCAGGACCCGCTTCACTGGCACCATGGGTGCCTTTGTGAAGATTGTGAGGCACCAGGACACCTGGGGACAGCCTCCTAGCTACCCTGGTGATGACCCTGCCAGCCACCACCATCTACTTCACTGGCTTACGACAAAACTCCAGGCCGTCCTGTGTGACAGAGCCCTGACCTCTGATCTCTGCGCACCCTTGGTGGCCGGAGCTTGTGGGGACACAGCTGCAGGCTCAGCACGTGGCCTGCCATGAGCTCGGCACCCGTGTCTGCCTGTGGTGGCTCAGGGCGGCTGGCGCTCCCTGTGGCAGGGTTAGGCCCCACTGCCCTTCAAGATGTGCCCTTCTCAACCCTGCACGGGTCCAACTCTGAGCTGGAGAAGAGCTGGTTGAATGCTAAACGACTAGAGGTTAGCAGACCTCAGCTTTGTGGCTGGTAGAGTCTCAGAGATGGTGACTGTGGTCCTGACACTACCCTTTGACGTGGTGAAGACTCAATGGCAGGCTGCCCTGGGAGTGGTGGAGGCTGTGATAGTGATGTTCCGCCCATCACACTGACTCCATCAGGCGAGTGGGGCACCAGGGGACTCTGCAGACCTCTTCCTGAGGATTTTCTAGGTTGCCCTGTCCTGTGCCATCATGATCAGCCTTTATGGGTTCAGCAAAAGCTGCCTCCAGAGGCTCAACCAGGAATGGCCTCTGGGCCATGGAAAGAGGCGAGGAGAGGCGGACTCCATCTCTTCATAGGTAAGGGAGTGGGGCAGGAGACTGAGCCAAATACCTTTTCCTCAGCAACGAGGGGAGGGTCCTTGATTCACTTCCCTCCCAACTGCCAGCCTCAGGGCCTTGATTCACTTCCCTCCCAACTGCCAGCCTCAGGGCCATGTCTGCCCCTCTGGGTTACCCAGGCCTTCCGGAGGATCCTCCCTTTCCCACCCCCCAAGTTCAAGACCAAAGCTCTTAGAAAACTATAAATAAAAGATTATTAAAAATGATTAAATTATTTGTATAGATACTTCACCAGAAAAGATATACAGATGTCAAAAAAAAGTGTAAAAATTATTGGTTATTAGGAGAATGAAATTAAAATCACAATGACATACTATACAGCCAATCAGACTGGCTAAAATTAAAAAGATGCACAATACCAAGTGCTCTCAAGGATGTAGAACCTGTAAAAACCTTCATACGAATGTGAAGCGGTACAGCCACTTCATAAAATAATTGGCTATTACTTATGAAGTTAAATATATACTTAATATATGACCCAGAAATCACGACTGGGTATTTACCCAGAGAAATGAAAACATGTATCCACACAATCCGTATGATGTAAATGTTATGACTTCTTTATTCATAATTACCAAAAATCATAAGCAACTCAAATATCCACCAACTGGTGAATGAATAGCAATTCAGACAATGGAACAATTCTCAGCTGTTAAAAGGAATGAACTACTGATACTCAAAACATTTTTAAATCTCAAAAGCATTCTAATAAGAGAAATAATTCATAATTGAGCAGTTGTATATCGTATGACTCCATTCATACGAGCTTGCAGAAAGGGCAAACATAGAGAAATTATATTAGTAGTTGCCAGTGGTTGCCAGGGAAACAGGTAGTGTGAGAGGATTATCTACAAAGGGGCATGAGGTAACTTTTTGGGAATGGAAACATTCTATATCTTGATTATGCATGTGGATAGTGACTGTATACATTTGTTAAAATTCATCCAACTGCACTCTTAAGGTGAAAATTAGTATATGTAAATGACAAATCAATAAAATATTTCACCAAATAAATTACACTGTTGAATAAATTATCACATTTATCCAGCATCAAATCCTTATGGAGTTTCTCTGTTAAGGGCTCAGATGATCCCACTGATCTGGAGAGAAAACCATGACCATATTTTCAAATTTCACTGTCTCCTGTGATTGCACTTTTAGTAACTGAAGAACCATTTTTCTTCTCCTCCTCCTTCTATTCTCAGGGAAAAAGTTAAAAATCTCAGGAAGATTTTGAAAGAGAATCATAACATTATTCCATTTTAGATTTTAGGTTTAAGCATTTTAATTCTTTTCTATCATTCATCAATATCAACAGCAGTCATTGGGTATAACAGTGTAATTTATTCAAATATCTAGAAATTGCTGACTGGAGAATGATAGATAATTTCTAAAGAAGGTCTTTGTCTTTATCTTTATTGGTGTGGTAGAGGTGAAATATTTTCTGGTAATGTGCTTGAGGTAGATTGAAAACTAGGTAGGATTTTTAAAAAAATGAAATATAACTTTAATATCAATGTAGCTTCATTTTAAATTTTTGAACATCAGAATTTTTCATAACATTAAATTAGGACACATCATAATTAACAGTCAAGTTTAGTTTATATTTAACATATTTTGAGAAAGAGTAGCATTCTAATACTCTATAAAAACATATATACATGTATGTATATACATGTGATATGTGTATATAAATAAATGTAATTTTATTTGTTTGTGTATTTCAGATGAAAGCAGCATCATTTCAAGAACTTGGACTGATATAAATAATAAACACGAAGTCCAGGAGTAGGGTTGGCTGTAAATATGTTGCAGTAAGACTTTCAGGAACCTAAGGCTGTTGCAGTTCCAGGCATCACAGCCTGCACAGAATCTCCAGAGGAGAAAGGGGATCATGTTTTCTTTTGTCTTTTTTCTTTAAAGAAAGAAATGATTTCCTAGAAGTCTGCTGCAGACTTCCTCTGTGTCTCATTGGTAAGAACTGGGCCCCATTCTAATTCCTTAATCAAATCAAGGTGAATTAGATGAATCTGGAAGAGAATGTGGTGGATATTGAAGAATCAATAAATATGGAAACTACAATAACTCAAATCTATTTAGGTATAAGGAAAGACTAATTTTTTTCTAGATGGTTAATTGATTTTCCCAGCTCCATTAATTGAATGATGCTTCATTCTAAGTCCTGATTTGATGACAAATTTATACTTTTTTCAAAACTGCATACATTATTTAACTAATCACAGCATATAGTTATAGACATAGTATGTATTATGTTTATTTTTTATCTATTTAAATATTTTTTAGAGACAGGATCTCACTCTGTCCCTAAGGCTGGAGTGCACTGGCACAATCACGGCTCACTGCAGCCTGAAACTCCTAGGCTCGAGTGACTCTCCTGCCTCAGCCTCCTGAGCGGCCACTACTACAAGCTCACACCACTACACCAGGCTATGTATGCAATTAGTATGCAATACATACTAATTACAAAGTGTAATTAAAAGGATAAGAAAGTTGGATCTGAAAATAAAAATACGAACACCCTTGGCAGTACGATACGTTTTACAGACTGAAAGTCAACTTTACCCCTCTGGGTTTTGTTTTAGTATAATATTAACATAAAATTGTAGACTCAAAAATTATTCTTGAGATGGTTTAGTTTAATGTCTGGTTACTTACATGAGGAAACTGGAGAAGTCATTTTCTTAAGGCCATACAATTAATTTGTGACATACCAAGGATTAGAACTGCTTCCTAGATTCAAGTTTAAGGTTCTTTCAGAAAATTTTGAGCTCACTTTGTTTTGTGGAAGATCGAATAGCAAAAAATTATGACTTTTGGATTGCTCACACTTTCCTGAAATAGCTAGCTTTTACTATACACTTCAGGTTTCAGAGTGGACTTTATCATCACAGTCTTTAAATACTCATTTGTGGCTTGCGATTGAGTACATATTTATCTCTTTCCTTACACTATTAGTTAGCTTAGGTTTGCTTATTTATAATTATTTCATTAAAATAGATATTTTATAAAGCAATAGAGGAGGGAATCAAAAAAATACAAAAATCAAGATTTAATTACGTTAGTCAACTTAAGCCTCAGTTGTTATTGATCAACTCCTAAATGGTTTGAGTTTTGTTGTAGTCTCAGGAAATTTACTTAACTTATATGTAATTCATAGTTTTTCTTATGATTTCCTATTTTGTTTGCTTCTGTTTTTATTCTTGCTATTGAAGCTACTGGACTTGAGTTTCCATGAAACTGCTTATACCCAAGTCATCCCCGCATTTCTGTGAACTATTATAGCCCTTTGATATTTATCAAACTTCTAAGCTTTATTAGAGCTAAGGCTGGACTTTGTGCTCTAATATCTCATTTGATTGTGGCTTTGCCATCAATGTCTAACATCTGCACATAGATTCACGTTACAAACCTTGTGAAAAACTGTTTTAGAACGACTTTTTTTCACACTAATGGTTTAGAATTTTGAGCCCTTTACTGCTTTGTAAAGCCTAAGAGTATAGGCAAATCAATGGCTTAGATCTATTGATATTTCAAAACAAAAATGGCCTTTCATTATATTTATGTACACTCCTAACATTTAGCAGTAATATCTGACTGTACTAATGAACATGTAATTTTAGTGCTTCTTTGGAGACCTAGAAATAATAAAGTACATTTTTAACCTGCTTCTAAAATACCCATGCATTTTCCCTAGGTGTTAAAATATAAACAACTATAATTTTTGTCATACAGATTTTAATGACAGTATAGTTTGTGTGTGTGTGTGTGTGTGTGTGTATGTGTGGAAGAGACAGTGAAAGAACAAATATATTGCTTTAGGAAAGAAAATATTTTATTGCTTCAAGTTTGAATACATAAAAAATATTTAAAGTGAATAAAATACGCCAATTGGAGTAATGATTACAAATAATTAACAGTGATTTTATGTTTATGATATTTCAGATCTTTGCATGCATTATTTCAATGCACAAAATCTTCAAAAAAGATGGTATGATTCTCATATTTTAGATAATGGAATTTATTTGTCTGATTATTCCAGGAATTTTACTTATTTGTCTGATTATTCCATAGTGTAGCTGTACCTTATCAATTCTTTAGGTGGTGAGAATTTGGGTTATTTTCAGTTTTGTTGTTATGACTAGTTCTTCATGCAACATTCTTCGACATGTCTTATGTGAAAGACTTCTTCATGTGTCCTCTCTTTATCGCAAATCGCCCTATGAGTAGAATTGTTGAGTAATAAGGTGTGTAAGAATTTAACTATACAGAATAATTTCAGATTATTTTCCTTTTTAAGTTCTTGCATGTGCGTTTTATTATAATGCTTTCTTTTTATAGACAACTGTTACTCTGTATATTTGAGTAGAAGGGAATAAGCAGTTCTAAGAATTCACAATCTAAATGTAAGAAATTTAATCTAATAATAACAAAGAAAGAAAATGATTACAGGAGATGTCTTAGAATGTACCAAAGGAAAAAACACCATCATCATCATGATCATCATCATCATCATTTTAAGCAATAGCAGCAGCATTGCTAATGCTTATTGAACACTTACTATATTTTCCTTTCTAGCATATTTTCTTTTTTTTATTGATACATAGTAGTTGTATGTATTTGGGGAGTACATGTGATAATTTGACACCTTAAAATAATGTGTAATGATCAAGTCAGAATAGTTAAGTGCCATAACCTCAAATTTTTATTTTTCTGTATTCTAAGAACATTCAAATTCTTCTAGCTATTTTGAAATATATAATACAATATTGTTTCCTATAGTCACCCTACAGAGGTACTGAAGACTAGATTTTATTTCTTCTAACTATATTTTTGTATCCATTAATCAACCTCTGTTTGCCTGATCCCAGTCCCCTTTAATTTCTCTGAGCCTCTGGTGACGGCCAGTCTACTCTCTATCTTTAAGATATCTACTTTTTTAGCTCCCACATATGAGTGAGATCATGGATTATTTGTCTTTCTGTGCCTGGCTTATTTCGCTTTACATAATGTTGTCCAGTTGCATCCGAGTTGCTGCAAATGACATGATTTCATCACTTTTTATGGCTGAATAGTATTTCATTGTGTGTATTATATACCACATTTTGCTTATACATTCATCCATTGATGGACTTAGGTTGATTCCATATTGTATTTTCAACAGTGCTGCAATAGACATGGGAGTGCAGACATCCCTTTGATATATACCTTTCTTTCTCTTGGATACATACTCAGTAGTGAAACTGCTGGATCATATTTTTACTTTTTTTTTTTTTTTTACTATTTTTTTTTTTGAGTAATCTCCATACAGTTTTTCATAATGGCTATCTTAATTCCACCAATAGTGTACTGTGGTTCCCCTTTCTCTGCATTCTCACCAGTATCTGTTTCTTTTTTAAATCCTTTTCATAAAGCCATTTTAACTGGGGTGAGATGATATTTCACTGTGGTTTCAATTTGCATTTCCCTGATGATTAGTGATATTGAGTATTTCATTGACCATTGTATGTCTTCTTTTGAGAAATGTCTATCCAGATCATTTGTCCATTAAAAAAAACCATGTTGTTTTCTTTTTTGTCCCTGACTTATTTAATTTTCTTATATACTGTGGTTATTAATTCCTTATCAGATGGATAGTTTGTAAACATTTTCTCTCATTCTGTAGGTTGTCTCTTCACTTTGTTGATTGTTTCCTTTGCTGTGCGGCAACTTTATACCTTGATATAATCCCGTTTGTCTCTTTTTGCTTTCGTTGCCTGTGCTTTTGAGGTCTCACCCCAAAAAATCTTTGCCCAGAACAATGTTCTTAAGAATTTCTCCAGTGTTTTCTTCTGGTAGTTTCATAGTTTCAAGTCCTGCAGTTAAGTCTCTAATCCCTTTGGATTTGGTTTTGTATTTGGGGAGCCATAGAGGTCTAGCTGCATTCTTCTGAATGTGCATGTCCAGTTTTCTCACCACTGTTGGTTGAAGAGATTGTCCTTTCTTCAATGTATGTTCTTGGTATCTTTGTTGAAAATGAGTTGGCTCTTAATTCGTGGATTGACTTTGGGATTCTTTATACTGTTTCATTAGTCTATGTGTCTGTTTTTATACTAGCACCATGTCTTGGTTACTATGGCTTTGTATCATATTATGAAGTCAGGTAGTGTGCTTTGATAAATGGGCAGACCCTGCAATACTGAAATATATGTTTTTGATATTTCATTTATCAGCAGACAAGCGACTGAATTATTTTTGAGATTCTTTACCTCTCACTTGACACAAGTTGCATACTTTTCATCCCTTATGCACATTGAGTATTAAGGAACTATCTTGTATGTTTTATCTTCATGCAGAGTATCATAAAGTTACTTTCAGCAACTCAGACTTGAATTGGCGTATCTTTTAAGGAAGAGGATAATGAGTGAAAGTGGGAGAATGGCTCTTCTTCTCCTGGCCCGTAAGTTTCTAGTATATAATACAATTCCTTATTCCTTTCTCAATGTTTCAATGTGTTTTGCTTAAATTTTATAAGTAATAAAGGCAATTAGCTATTT
>NW_012102576.1:1908191-1913219 GCF_000951045.1 Mandrillus leucophaeus | reverse complement strand
TGAGTATTTCATTGACCATTGTATGTCTTCTTTTGAGAAATGTCTATCCAGATCATTTGTCCATTAAAAAAAACCATGTTGTTTTCTTTTTTGTCCCTGACTTATTTAATTTTCTTATATACTGTGGTTATTAATTCCTTATCAGATGGATAGTTTGTAAACATTTTCTCTCATTCTGTAGGTTGTCTCTTCACTTTGTTGATTGTTTCCTTTGCTGTGCGGCAACTTTATACCTTGATATAATCCCGTTTGTCTCTTTTTGCTTTCGTTGCCTGTGCTTTTGAGGTCTCACCCCAAAAAATCTTTGCCCAGAACAATGTTCTTAAGAATTTCTCCAGTGTTTTCTTCTGGTAGTTTCATAGTTTCAAGTCCTGCAGTTAAGTCTCTAATCCCTTTGGATTTGGTTTTGTATTTGGGGAGCCATAGAGGTCTAGCTGCATTCTTCTGAATGTGCATGTCCAGTTTTCTCACCACTGTTGGTTGAAGAGATTGTCCTTTCTTCAATGTATGTTCTTGGTATCTTTGTTGAAAATGAGTTGGCTCTTAATTCGTGGATTGACTTTGGGATTCTTTATACTGTTTCATTAGTCTATGTGTCTGTTTTTATACTAGCACCATGTCTTGGTTACTATGGCTTTGTATCATATTATGAAGTCAGGTAGTGTGCTTTGATAAATGGGCAGACCCTGCAATACTGAAATATATGTTTTTGATATTTCATTTATCAGCAGACAAGCGACTGAATTATTTTTGAGATTCTTTACCTCTCACTTGACACAAGTTGCATACTTTTCATCCCTTATGCACATTGAGTATTAAGGAACTATCTTGTATGTTTTATCTTCATGCAGAGTATCATAAAGTTACTTTCAGCAACTCAGACTTGAATTGGCGTATCTTTTAAGGAAGAGGATAATGAGTGAAAGTGGGAGAATGGCTCTTCTTCTCCTGGCCCGTAAGTTTCTAGTATATAATACAATTCCTTATTCCTTTCTCAATGTTTCAATGTGTTTTGCTTAAATTTTATAAGTAATAAAGGCAATTAGCTATTTTATAATTTGTGTAAATATGCCTCTGTTACTAGATGATTTGATTATAATTTTTACAATAAATACAATATGGGGAAGAACATCATTATATATGAATTTTGGAACATCTCTGATATTTTTATTGGGAAGAAGTACAGAATTATTATTGTTTGGCCAAAGAGTTTGTACCTTTTTTGTGGTTTTAAGTAAAATTGTTAGATTGCTCTATAGAACACTGCATTAGACAACTATGGCAAGCTGTTTTATCACTCTTTGCCAATGTTAGATAACGTTTGATAATTTGGATAGCTGATTATTTTTACTTTGTTCTTTTCAGTTATTTTCTTTTGATGTTTACTGAGGCTGTTATTCCTATAACCTACATAAAAATCTTTTGCCCATTTGATTGTAGTTTATTGCTTAGTATGAATTTCTTATATATTAAGCTTATAAATTCTTCCTTGGACATCTTGCCTTTTTTTTTTTTTCTTTAGCAACTTGCCTTTAAAGTTCATTTGCTTTTATTGAGTGAACAAATGTTTGACATTTAAGCGGACTGAAATTATCTTTATTCATTTGAAATTTATTTTAGGATGAGATGGAAAAAGTTAAAGCACATACATGTGTATACATACATAGGCAGAATTATTTCTTTCTATATATATTTCAATTCAGCATTCACCTGCCAGAATACTGTTTAGATGATTCACTATTCTTTTATCACTGATTTTAATGTTATATTTATCATACAGTAAAAAATTAATATTTAAATAATTTGTGATTTAATAGGCAATTAAAATATTTCATAATCTACGCAAATATTTTTATCTGCAAACATATTTGGATATTTTCCTGGAATTGCTCATACTATTGCATCAAACTGTGAGTCTACTCTTGCTTTTATGATAATCATTTTAATTTTGTAATGTTGTTATTTGATTGTTCTTTTATACTTCAAACCTTGTACAATGTTTGGCACATAGAGCACTCAATAAATATGCTGAATTAATTAATAGGAAATGTATACAAATATGTTGGCAATATATTTTTTCTTTTCTTTTTTTTCTGAGATGGAGTTTTGCTCTGGTTGCCCAGGCTGAAGTGCAGTGGTGTGATCTCGGCACACTGCAACCTCTGCCTCCCTCCCATGTTCAAGCGATTCTCCTGCCTTGGCCTCCTGAGTAGTTGGAACTACAGGTGCCCAACACCATGCCCAGCTATTTTTTTTTATTTTTAGTAGAGTTGGGATTTCACCATGTTAGCCAGGCTGGTCTCAAACTCCTGATCTCAGGTAATCTGCCCGCCTCGGCCTCTCAAAGTGCTAAGATTATAGGCGTGAGCCACTGCGCCCAGCCTGCAATATATTTTTTCTAACACAGTTCAGACTTTTTAATTCCTTTGACATTTCGAAAAGGAATATATTATGTGTTTAATAATTGAGCAGATAAACCGTTGCTGATCCAGCTAAACTGTCTTAATTTTGTGGTTAATAAACCTGTAAAATACTTATTTTCTTACATTACTCAGAAGTGTAGGAAAACAATAAGGATTTTATGTGCCCATAAAATCTATGTGTGACTTTCATGCCTTAAATATAAATTTATTCATAATTAATTAATTAATTAATTAACATACTTCTCTTGGATGTATGCATGATCAAAATTTTTTGGAAATTAATGGTGATAAGTGATATTTATCTGATTAAGGTTTTTTATTGCTGTCAAAATGAACCATAAATATATATAACTACTAATATGGTGGTTCTTATTCAAATGATGTTTCAAGTAATGTGGGAAAGGACCATTTATTTCATGAAAACTGGTTGTGCAATTTGGATAGTTATGGAGGCACAGTATACATTCCTCTTATACTATATACCAAATATACTAGAAAGCATAAAAATTGCATGAGAATTAGAAACTGTAAAAATTTTTGAATAAAATATAATAACTGAAGTCATGATCTGAAAGTCTTTTTAAAGCTAAAATTATAGTAAATATTTTTCAAATTTGGGTGGTTTAAAATTAAAAATCTAACTCTGGCAAAAACTGATGATTTTTCAGAAGAAAGGTAAGATTGTTGGAAATATATTCGCAAGCTACCTGACAGACAGTAAGAAAATACTCTTAATATTTATGTGTGTCATATACCTCAGTTAAAAAAAGGAAGACCTCAAGGTGGTATATAGATAGAGTGCTAGAAAAATATTGTGGAGGAATAGGCAGAATTAAAGAATTATATTCTAACAATGTTAAGAATCTTGATAAAAATCTCACAGTAAAGCAATAGTTAATGTTTCTTTAAACATTTAACAGGACAATATAACAATAGATATAGAGAAATAATAGAGCACTAAGTAGCAGACAGGCTGCCCACTGCCAGAATGCCACTTTCTAAAAGACAATTCATTTGCTCCTCAACACTCAACATAAAATGCAGAAACAAAGAAGATAAGTATTGTGTTCGTATTACCCTCACATAAATATTAGATTTTTTGAAGGAGGTCAGATTTTATCTGACCATTCTCATGTGCTTTAACATATAAGAGATTTTAACAACATTTCCAAGAATTTATATACAAATATGTACACACAACTTTTTATACTTAAATCCTGTATTTGAAGAATTTTTTTTCTGAGTCTATTGTTTCATAACTTTAAAAAGCAGAAAAATTTTAATTTGCTCTACACTAACAAAAGAAAAATTTTGATTATTCACATTTATTCCCTTAAGCTAATAAGGGAATATATTTTAATGTTATATATGGAGATTAATATTATTTTAGGTCAGCAGTAGAACCCAGGGATGTATAATCACAATGCCATCCTCAGGGCTGGTAAAAAGTTTGAATTACTTTATCAGAAGAACATGACAGAAAGTATATTTTCAATTAGTTACAGGTAAATACTTAAAAAAATAATGGACCATTGTAATCTATTTATAGGAAAATGGATCTTGAATATACAGCCTGCTATTACATTTCTAAGAAGACACAAAACCAGCAACACACAGAATAATTCTACACTAAATATTTTTCTTCTTTAAATTAAGAAGATTAATTGTTGTTATATTTATTTTTTGTTCAAAACAAATAGCTATGTCGTGATTTGTATTATAATTTGCATTTCTTCAAATTATGTTTGAGTGATGACCATTAATAGATGCTATATTGGAGATTTATTACAATAGCTTTATTGTGGTATAGTTTATGTACAAAAAAACTGCACATTTTTAATATATACAATTTGATGAGTTTGGACATATGCATACATTCGTAATACCATCACCCAATGAAAATTGTAGGCATGTTTATCATCTATGAAGGTTTTCTTGAGGACCTTTATTTTGGAAGCAGAGGGCAAGTAAGACACTTGACATGAGATCTACCCTCCTAACAGATTTTAAAGTGATCAGTGTATTGTTGCTAACTATAGGTACTATGTTGTACAGCATATCTCTAGAACTTATTCATCTTTCATAACTGAAACTTAACCAATTGAAAATGAGTCCCTGGTAACCACCTTTCTCTGTTCCTATGAATTTGACTACTTTAGATAACTCATGTAAGTATAATCATAAAGCATTTATTCTTCTGTGACTGGCTTATCTCATTTAGCTTAAGGTCCTCAAGGGTCATTCATGTTGTCATGAATGGCAGAATATTCTTTCTTTAAGGCTGAAGAATATTCTATCATATGTACATACTACATTTTCTTTATCCATTCATCTGTCAATGTACATTTAGGTTGTTTACATATTCTGGTTATTCTTAATAATCCTACTATTGATGTGGGAGTGCAGATATCTCTTCAAGATACTAATTTTAATTCTTTTGGATATACTGTATACCTAGAAGTGATATTATTGGGTAACATGGGTAGTTTTACTCTTAAATTTTGAGGAAGCTCTATACAGCTTTTTCATAGTGCATTCTTATCAACAATGTGCTAGGGTTCCAATTTCTTCACATTCTCACCAACATATATATAGATATATATAT
>NW_012102576.1:1904205-1908141 GCF_000951045.1 Mandrillus leucophaeus | reverse complement strand
GTGTGTCATATACCTCAGTTAAAAAAAGGAAGACCTCAAGGTGGTATATAGATAGAGTGCTAGAAAAATATTGTGGAGGAATAGGCAGAATTAAAGAATTATATTCTAACAATGTTAAGAATCTTGATAAAAATCTCACAGTAAAGCAATAGTTAATGTTTCTTTAAACATTTAACAGGACAATATAACAATAGATATAGAGAAATAATAGAGCACTAAGTAGCAGACAGGCTGCCCACTGCCAGAATGCCACTTTCTAAAAGACAATTCATTTGCTCCTCAACACTCAACATAAAATGCAGAAACAAAGAAGATAAGTATTGTGTTCGTATTACCCTCACATAAATATTAGATTTTTTGAAGGAGGTCAGATTTTATCTGACCATTCTCATGTGCTTTAACATATAAGAGATTTTAACAACATTTCCAAGAATTTATATACAAATATGTACACACAACTTTTTATACTTAAATCCTGTATTTGAAGAATTTTTTTTCTGAGTCTATTGTTTCATAACTTTAAAAAGCAGAAAAATTTTAATTTGCTCTACACTAACAAAAGAAAAATTTTGATTATTCACATTTATTCCCTTAAGCTAATAAGGGAATATATTTTAATGTTATATATGGAGATTAATATTATTTTAGGTCAGCAGTAGAACCCAGGGATGTATAATCACAATGCCATCCTCAGGGCTGGTAAAAAGTTTGAATTACTTTATCAGAAGAACATGACAGAAAGTATATTTTCAATTAGTTACAGGTAAATACTTAAAAAAATAATGGACCATTGTAATCTATTTATAGGAAAATGGATCTTGAATATACAGCCTGCTATTACATTTCTAAGAAGACACAAAACCAGCAACACACAGAATAATTCTACACTAAATATTTTTCTTCTTTAAATTAAGAAGATTAATTGTTGTTATATTTATTTTTTGTTCAAAACAAATAGCTATGTCGTGATTTGTATTATAATTTGCATTTCTTCAAATTATGTTTGAGTGATGACCATTAATAGATGCTATATTGGAGATTTATTACAATAGCTTTATTGTGGTATAGTTTATGTACAAAAAAACTGCACATTTTTAATATATACAATTTGATGAGTTTGGACATATGCATACATTCGTAATACCATCACCCAATGAAAATTGTAGGCATGTTTATCATCTATGAAGGTTTTCTTGAGGACCTTTATTTTGGAAGCAGAGGGCAAGTAAGACACTTGACATGAGATCTACCCTCCTAACAGATTTTAAAGTGATCAGTGTATTGTTGCTAACTATAGGTACTATGTTGTACAGCATATCTCTAGAACTTATTCATCTTTCATAACTGAAACTTAACCAATTGAAAATGAGTCCCTGGTAACCACCTTTCTCTGTTCCTATGAATTTGACTACTTTAGATAACTCATGTAAGTATAATCATAAAGCATTTATTCTTCTGTGACTGGCTTATCTCATTTAGCTTAAGGTCCTCAAGGGTCATTCATGTTGTCATGAATGGCAGAATATTCTTTCTTTAAGGCTGAAGAATATTCTATCATATGTACATACTACATTTTCTTTATCCATTCATCTGTCAATGTACATTTAGGTTGTTTACATATTCTGGTTATTCTTAATAATCCTACTATTGATGTGGGAGTGCAGATATCTCTTCAAGATACTAATTTTAATTCTTTTGGATATACTGTATACCTAGAAGTGATATTATTGGGTAACATGGGTAGTTTTACTCTTAAATTTTGAGGAAGCTCTATACAGCTTTTTCATAGTGCATTCTTATCAACAATGTGCTAGGGTTCCAATTTCTTCACATTCTCACCAACATATATATAGATATATATATATGATATGTATATGGATATATATGATATATATGGATATATTCATTTTAAGGAAGAGGGTAATAAATGAAAGTGAGAGGATGGCTCTTCTCCTCCTTCTGGATATATATGTAAAATGACCATCCTAACAGGTGTTAGGTAGCATCTTAGAACATTTCCCTAATGATTAGTGATGTTGAGCTTTTTTTTTGTACACCCACTGGCCACATGCACGTCTTTTGTGGAGAAATGTCTATTCAAGTCCTTCATCCATTTTTAAAAATTGGGCTATTTTTTGTTTTTGGTATTAAGTTGTAGAGGTTCATTATATATTCTCGACATTATTACCTTAACAGATATGTTATTTGCAAATATTTTCTCGAATCTATAGGTTGCCTTTCACTCTGCCATTTCCTTTGCCATGCAGAAGATTTTTAGTTTGATGTAGTCCCACTTTATATAATTTTGCTTTGGTAGTTATGCTTTTATGAATATTTAATGTTGTTAAAATATGCATACTATCCAAATACATCTATAGATTCAAAGCAATTCTGTTCAAAATCACAATTGCATTTTTTACAACAATAGAAAAATATTCCTAAAACTCATATGGAACCACGAAAGACACTGAATAGCCAAAGCAATCTCCAGGAAGAAGAACAAGGTTAAAGGCATCATACAACCTGATTTCAAAAATATTACAAAGCTACCGTAGTTAAAACAGTATGGTACTGGCATAACAGACATACAGATCAAGGAATCTTTGAGAAATGTAAATCAAAACCACAATGAAATACCATCTCTCACCAGTCACAATGGTGATTCAAATTTGACATTTTGATTAAAATGTCAAAGAGTAAGAGATGCTGGTGAGGTTGCTAAGAAAGGGGACACTGATACACTGCTGGTGGAAATGTAAATTAGTTTGGAATTTACACTGTGGAAACCAGTTTGGAGATTTCTCAAAGAACTTAAAACACAAATACCATTTGGCCCAGTAATCCCATTACTGGATATATACCCAAAGGAAAATAAGTCATTCTACCAAAATACACTGGAATTTGTATGTTTATCACAGCACTATTCACAGTATTAAAGATATGGAATCAATGTAGGTGCACATCAAAAGTGGATTGGATAAAGAAAATGTGGTACATATACACTCATAGAATACTATGAAGCCATAATGAAGAATAAAAAGATGTCCTTTGCAGCAACATGGATGCAGCTGGAGACCATTATCCTAATCAAATTAACACAGGAACAGAACACCAAATACTTACATATTCTCACTTATGAGTGGGAGCTGAACATTGAGTACACAGGGGCATAAAGATGAGAACAATAGACACTTGGGACTCCAAAAGGGGGGATGAAAGGAGAGGTGTAAGGGTTGAAACACCACCTATTGGGTACTATGCTCACTATTTGGTGATGGGGTCAATTGAAACCCAAACCTTGGCATCACACAAGTTATTTATGTAAAAAATCTGCACATGTACCTCTTGATTCTAAAATAAAAATGAAAGATTGAGATAAAAAAGAGATAAAGTATATTTAGTACAGTCTATTAGGACATTCCTGGATTTAAATTGTTTCTATATAATATTTCTAATATGTAAGCTATTCCTCTATGTTTTTTTCTAGGAGTTTAAAAGTTTTAGTTCTTACTTTCAAATCTTCAGTTGAGGCCGGGCGCGGTGGCTCAAGCCTGTAATCCCAGCACTTTGGGAGGCTGAGACAGGCGGATCACGAGGTCAGGAGATCGAGACCACCCTGGCTGACACGGTGAAACCCCGTCTCTACTAAAAAATACAAAAAACTAGCCGGGCGAGGTAGCGGGCGCCTATAGTCCCAGCTACTCGGGAGACTGAGGCAGGAGAATGGCGTAAACCCAGGAGGTGGAGCTTGCAGTGAGCTGAGATCCGGCCACTGCACTCCAGCCTGGGCGACAGAGCGAGACTCTGTCTCAAACAAACAAACAAAAAAACCAAAAAAACCCACAAAAAACAAAAATAAATCTTCAGTTGATTTTGATTTGATATTGTGCCTGGTGTATGATGAATCCAGCTTCTACATATGGATATCCAGTTTTC
>NW_012102576.1:1846167-1904155 GCF_000951045.1 Mandrillus leucophaeus | reverse complement strand
TAAGAGATGCTGGTGAGGTTGCTAAGAAAGGGGACACTGATACACTGCTGGTGGAAATGTAAATTAGTTTGGAATTTACACTGTGGAAACCAGTTTGGAGATTTCTCAAAGAACTTAAAACACAACTACCATTTGGCCCAGTAATCCCATTACTGGATATATACCCAAAGGAAAATAAGTCATTCTACCAAAATACACTGGAATTTGTATGTTTATCACAGCACTATTCACAGTATTAAAGATATGGAATCAATGTAGGTGCACATCAAAAGTGGATTGGATAAAGAAAATGTGGTACATATACACTCATAGAATACTATGAAGCCATAATGAAGAATAAAAAGATGTCCTTTGCAGCAACATGGATGCAGCTGGAGACCATTATCCTAATCAAATTAACACAGGAACAGAACACCAAATACTTACATATTCTCACTTATGAGTGGGAGCTGAACATTGAGTACACAGGGGCATAAAGATGAGAACAATAGACACTTGGGACTCCAAAAGGGGGGATGAAAGGAGAGGTGTAAGGGTTGAAACACCACCTATTGGGTACTATGCTCACTATTTGGTGATGGGGTCAATTGAAACCCAAACCTTGGCATCACACAAGTTATTTATGTAAAAAATCTGCACATGTACCTCTTGATTCTAAAATAAAAATGAAAGATTGAGATAAAAAAGAGATAAAGTATATTTAGTACAGTCTATTAGGACATTCCTGGATTTAAATTGTTTCTATATAATATTTCTAATATGTAAGCTATTCCTCTATGTTTTTTTCTAGGAGTTTAAAAGTTTTAGTTCTTACTTTCAAATCTTCAGTTGAGGCCGGGCGCGGTGGCTCAAGCCTGTAATCCCAGCACTTTGGGAGGCTGAGACAGGCGGATCACGAGGTCAGGAGATCGAGACCACCCTGGCTGACACGGTGAAACCCCGTCTCTACTAAAAAATACAAAAAACTAGCCGGGCGAGGTAGCGGGCGCCTATAGTCCCAGCTACTCGGGAGACTGAGGCAGGAGAATGGCGTAAACCCAGGAGGTGGAGCTTGCAGTGAGCTGAGATCCGGCCACTGCACTCCAGCCTGGGCGACAGAGCGAGACTCTGTCTCAAACAAACAAACAAAAAAACCAAAAAAACCCACAAAAAACAAAAATAAATCTTCAGTTGATTTTGATTTGATATTGTGCCTGGTGTATGATGAATCCAGCTTCTACATATGGATATCCAGTTTTCGTAACCCAATTTGCCAAAGAGATTATCATTTCATGACATCCTTTTATTAATATAAAATTAGTGACCATCTGGGTTTATTTTGGGGTTTTCTATTCTGTCCCATTGATCTATATGTCTGTTTTTTTCTTTTTTAATCAGTACCATGCTGTTTTCATTATTGTAACCTTGTAGTATAATTTTAAGCTAGGTAATGTGAAGCCTCCAGCTTTTTTGTTTGTTTGTTTGTTTGTTTGACATTTGGGATCTTTTTTGGTTCCATATGAATTTTATAATAGCTTTTTTTCAGGTCTGTGAAGAATGACATGAGTAATTTGATAGGAATTGCACTGAATCTGTAGATTGTTCTGAATAGTACAGACATTTTAACAGTATTTCTTTTTCCAATCCTTGAGCATAGAATGTTTTTACTTTTGTTTGTGTCATCTGTTGTTTATTTTGGCAATGTTTTATAGTTCTTCTTGTAGGGATCTTTCACCTCTTTGGTTAGATGAATTTCAAGTTATTTTATTATTTCTATGGTTATTGTAAATGAGATTGCATTCTGGGTTTTGTTGTCACCTTGAACATTATTGGTGTATAGAAATGCCACTAATTTTTGTATCTGAAAACTTTACTTAAGTCATTTACTGGGTTTAGGAGTCTTTTGAAAGAATCTTTAGGATTTTCTAGTGTAGAATCATACTCTCAGCCACACGAATTTACAACCCAAATCTACCAGACGTACAAAAAAGAGCCGGTACCAATCCTGCATAAACTCTTCCAAAAAATTGAGGAGGTATTTCTCCCTAACCTGTTCTGAAACCAGTGTTTCTGATATTAAAATCTGGCAAAGACACAACAAAAAAGAAAACTACAGGCCGATATTCATGATGAACAGAGGTGCAAAAATTCTCAACAAAATACTAGGAAACCACGTCCAGCAGTACATCAAAAATATAATCCACCACAATCAAGTGAGCCTTATTCCTAGGATTCTGGCATGGTTCAACATATACAAATCAATAAACATAATTCACCACATAAATGGAATTAAAAACAAAAACAATATAATCATCTAAATAGATGCAGAAAAGGGACTTGATAAACTGTAATATCACTTTATGATAAAAATGTTAAGGAAACTAGGCATTGAAGGAACGTATCTCAAAATAATAAGTACCATCTCTAATAAACCCACAGCCAATATCTTTTTTTTTAAATTTTTAAATTTATTATTATACTTTAAGTTCTAGGGTACATGTGCATAACGTGCAGGTTTGTTACATATGTATACTTGTGCCATATTGGTGTGCTGCACCCATCAACTCGTCAGCACCCATCAACTCGTCATTTACATCAGTTATAACTCCCAATGCAATCCCTCCCCCGTCTTCCCTCCCCATAATAGGCCCCAGTGTGTGATGTTCCCCTTCCGAGTCCAAGTGATCTCATTGTTCAGTTCCCACCTATGAGTGAGAACACGTGATATTTGGTTTTCTGTTCTTGCAGTAGTTTGCTGAGAATGATGGTTTCCAGCTGCATCCATGTGCCTACGAAGGACACAAACTCATCCCTTTTTATGGCTGCATAGTATTCCATGGTGTATATGTGCCACATTTTCTTAATCCAGTCTGTCACTGATGGACATTTGGGTTGATTCCAAGTCTTTACTATTGTGAATAGTGCCGCAATGAACATACGTGTGCATGTGTCTTTATAGCAGCATGATTTATAATCCTTTGGGTATATACCCAGTAATGGGATGGCTGGGTCATATGGTACTTCTAGTTCTAGATCCTTGAGGAATCTCCATACTGTTTTCCATAATGGTTGAACTAGTTTGTAATCCCACCAACAGTGTAAAAGTGTTCCTATTTCTCCACATCCTCTCCAGCACCTGTTGTTTCCTGACTTTTTAATGATTGCCATTCTAACTAGTGTGAGATGGTATCTCATTGTGGTTTTGATTTTCATTTCTCTGATGGCCAGTGATGATGAACATTTTTTCATGTGTCTGTTGGCACAGCCAATATCTTACTGAACAGGTAGAAGTTGGAAGCATTTCTCCCAAGAACTGGAATAAGACAAGTATGCCCACTGCTACCATTACTACTCAACACAGTACTATAAGTCCTAGCCAGAGTAATCAGGCAAGATAAAGAAATAACAGACTTCCACCAGGAAAAGTGGAATTCTAATTGTCTCTTTATCTAAATCTTTTTATCAGAACTATATGTAATACATATGTAACAAAATTTAAGACTATATTTACATTAAGTTTCTAAAACAAATTTTTCATTAATTATGTAAACAAATATTTATTAAGAATCTTTTTCATGCCAAACATGCATCTAGGTTCTGAGAATACAAAAGAAGAAAAAACAAAGAAAAGTCACTGTTCACATGAATGACCTTTAGTAGAAAGACACATAGTGAATGAGTAAATTACATACATAGTCCTTGACTATAAATAATCATAACAAAGCAGTAAAGGATATTTTGCAGTGTCAAATGGCATGTTTAAATAAACTAGTCAGGAAAGCCTTGGCTGATCCGTGTTTCTTTCCAGTTCTGCTTTGGTAATCAAATAATCTAAAATCTCACTTTCTCTGCTGGGCATGGTGGCTCAACGCCTGTATTCCCAACACTTTGGGAGGCCGAGGTGGGAAGGTTACTTGAGGCCAAGAGTTTGAGACCAGCCTGGCTAACATGGTGAAATCTGTCTCTACTAAAAATACAAAAATTAGCCAGGAGTGGTGGCGGACACCTGTAATCCCAGTTACTCGGGAGGCTGAGGCAGGAGAATCGCTTGAAGAGACAGAGGTTGCAGTGAGCCTAGATGGCATCACTGCACTCCACCCTGGGTGACAGAGTGAGACTTTGTCTCAAAATAAAATAAAATAAAATCTCATATTCTCTTTGATAACTGAAATTCTCTTTATTTGCTGTTATAACATGGCTTCTTGACAATATAATTACTAATGAATTGCATTATAAATTGATGGGGCTGTACCTTCTGATCTAAGAAATTTTTTAAGTGTACTGGTTCACTAGGTTGTAGAAACGCAAAATATTGTTAACATTATGTCTTTTTTCTTGTGGTTTCTTAATGAAAACTAGGCCAAGAATAAGAAAAATCAAGGCGGGGAAAGTTATTCCCTTTATAATTTCACAAACAAGTAGACAGCAGAGAATTCTGCTGAAACCTAGGTACCCATTGAAATAAAACTATTAAAAAAAAGCTAATGGTAGTTGCTTAAATTTAAATCTCCTATAATAGCCTTAAAACATATAAAGATTACATGCAAAAATAAAAATGAAAACAGACAAATTTGTGTCTTTAGCATGACTAGGGGTCAGAAAATACCAAAACTTCAAATTATTGTAAATTAAAAAAAAAAACTTACAGTGGAGTTATTCCTAGATCCCATCTCTATCCTTTCATGGTGCGCTAGGGGTTTCAGTTAAACTGACAACTACCTCAGAAAGAGCAAGACCACACTAATTGTGAAAATGTAAAAAGGACTTCCAAAAGGGTCAGATTGCTGGGTAGAAGCAAAGTGTGTTCTGGACTTGAAGAGTTAGTCTTGGAAAACCAAACTTCTGAGGAGAAGAGCGTAAAACGTAAGAAAGGAAAAAGCACATTTAAAACCTGCTCAGTAAATGAGGGAAAAAAGCAAATGTGTGTATGTGTTGAAGAGAGGTATTAAAATAATCCTAGACAAAATGACATCCAAAAAACAAAACAAAAGAAACTTCTCTCCCCCAAATCATTCATTGACAAGAATGCATTGCAATATGTTGACAGAAGAGGACACTCTTGACTTAGGAATCCAGTACAGCGCTCCAACTATCATTCCAGTCCACAAAAAGCATTTTTTGTCTATTAATATACAAAGATACTATGGAAAGAACACAGAAAATGAGAATTAAAACATTCAAACTGATTTTTTAAATGCCCCATGAAGAACCATCATGAAACACAGACAAATATGATGCAACACTTCAAACTGATTTAAATATCCTAACAACAAATAAAAGTTGAACTAGTATACCAAAAATTCACAAGTTAAAAAACAAACTGTATAAAGCAGGAAGAAATGCAACAGTTCTTTTGTTTTCCCATTTTCACTCACCTATTGTTATTGGGACTTTTTCATCTAAATTGCAGACTTTATAGCTAAAAGCTTCTTCCTAGGAAGATCCCATATTTTAGAAACTTTCAGTATCGATTTTCCTTATATAAATCTTTATCAAATTCACTTATCATCAAGCTAACTTTTCTCTGGAATCATACAATGATAAATTATTTCCTGCCGCAATAAATTTTTACGTCCTGGATTTTAATTATTTCTGTCATATGAAATGACGTATCAGAGTCCTATAACCACTAAATCCTTTCTAGTTTATTTTCTTTCTATACATTTTCACAGAAACCGTGGAATCTGGATAACCTATTGTGTAATTTATGCTAGAATAACCTTCTATAAAGTGTTTTAAGTACTATTTGTCTGACAATTATAAGCCAAGACTCAGAAAAAAATGTATCAGTGAAACAGAAAATGTCCCAAATCAGATGGTCAAAATCATCTATGACTTCGAAAATAAAAGCAGGAACTAAGACTATGGCCATAAGCATTGAGGAACTAAATTCCTAGTGTTTAAGTCCTGAAAGAATAAAGTTTCAGCTAATAAGTGTTCTGTTCCTATAGCTTTGATAATTAATCATGGAATTTTCATTTTTTTAGATGACTGTAATTCTCTGACTTTGCTTAAAAAAATTAATTATCTCAATTTAATCACAGCTTATTCGAAAGAGATGACAGTTGTATATATCTGTGGTTTCTGTCACAAGAAAATCACTTCTTAGGAGAATTTTCTGTACATAACCAAGTTTAGAAATGCAAAAAATAATTTTAATTTATTTTTGTTTTATTTTCCTATAATATTGATTATAAAAGATAGGAATCCAGTATGGATGCAGCTGGAGGCCAAAATCCTAAGTGAATTAATGCAGAAGCAGTGTATCAAACACTGCATGTTCTCACTTATAAGTGAGAGTTAGACATTTGGTACACAAATATATAAACCTGGAAACAATAGACATTGGGGACTGTTAGGGGGTGGGAGAGAGGCTGGCATGGCACCCAAAACTACCTATTGGATACTATGCTTACTTCCTGGGTGATGGGATCATCTTTATCCCAGACCTTAGTATTACACATATACCCATGTCACACACTGTCATGTGCCCTCTGAATCCAAAATAAAAGTTGAAAAAAATGAATTAACAAAATCAAACATTAGATTTTAATTTTTATATATTACATGCCTTTCACAAAGACTTCTTTTTTTCTTCACACTGCTTAAACGTTATGGCTGTAAGAAAAAAAAAAGAAATACCTATATTGTATCTTAAATATCATTTTGTGCTTTTCTGTCTGTGGTGCAGAAAGAATAGATGCTCTAGGAAATGACATCAATTCTATATCATTTATTTATTCACTGAACTCACATGTATTGGTTAACATATGTGGCCAGTTGCTGTGTTAGCCCCAGGGTTACAAAGGTTAAGTAAGCATGGTCCGTTAAGGTAGTTACAATACATAGGGGAGCAAGTCACAGAAGTCAGAGTTCCAACACAAAGCTAGGTAAGCCTGGACTATGTGATAGGAGTATGTAAGATGGACCTTATTCAAAATTTTAGGCTGCCCAGTGTTTGCACATTTGAAAATCATTTTCTGGGATATTTAATATTGAATCAAATAAAAAATGAAAAGAAGATTTTGTACAAGACAGCACGTTCAAAGATAGACTATTTTCTAGTCAATATTTTTCTTTTGCTCCAGCAAGCTACAACAACAAATATTTCTCGGCTCCCAGGGGCTATGAAGAATTTCAAAAGGAGGTGGTGTAACTTCTCTGCTTAGAAAGCACTTACAAGTTAAATATGAGTGATAAAGTTGAAGGTATATAAAAACTTAGTATAACAATAGTAAGTAGAAAAATGAGTGTGTATGAGTGGTTGAGTGTGTGCGATGGATGTTTCTGCTCACCCCTGTAGAGAAACAGCAAGCCCCAGTGCTGCCAAGGCAGTGGTGGAAACTCTGTGGCTTCTAGGGGTGGTGTGTAGCTCAGCCCATGACATCAATATGGTTCAGGGTGCTATTTACTGACTATTTGGCTGGAACAATCTCCTGAATTTTATGTGAACTGCTTAGTGGAAAGTTTTAAAATCAAGCAATACCTGTAAATGTATTTCTTGACAAGAGAAATAATACGAAAAGGATAAAGTGGGGAACTTTTCTGGGCAGTGAGGTGAATAAAACACTGGTAGAGAAAATGAGACTGACCTAAAGATATTGACAAATACATTAGAAATGAGGAAGGGAGAAGATTAAGTTCTCATACTTGCCAGCATACAAAATTTGATCATTCACATATTATGTGAAGGGAAATCTGAAGGTTTAGGAATTGTATTGATACAGCTTACTGAAATTACAATCAGCTTTTTATTAGAAATGATATTAACACACATAAGTTCATAGCTCACTATTGATTACATTTATAAGAACAATAATACAAACATAGAATTTGTTGATATAAAATAAATTTGCTAGCAAAAAATTTAAATCTATAATTGTGAGTCAATGACTGGAAATAACTTTACAAATCTATTACAAATATTAAATATTTTATTATACTGAAGAAATATGTTTCCTAGAAAAGTATTTCATTAAATATATGAGATCTGATTATATATACATTATGGAGTTTCATGTGTACAAAATTTTATGTTTCCACACTGGTTTAGGAAATAATATTATACATTTTTTTAATTGAAAGAATAATTTGTTTTTCATCTTTTTTTTCTCCTTGAAAGTGATCTGTTTTAAAAGTAATTTATCTTAATATTTCAGTTATAGAACCAAAGAATTATGCTTTACAAACTTAAAATTTCCTCTACACAGTGGTAAGATTTCTGGGCAACTGATTAGACATTGTATGAAATAACATGTTTAGTGTTTAGTTGGGTGTCTTTGCGTTCCATTTTCGATAAGTGGATTTGTGAAAATTCCTCCAGCCTGAGAGAAGTGAGTATCTTTGGTGTATCAGTCACAAAATCAACTACCCACTCATTGAGAAAGAAAAGGAGAGATACCAGGTTAAATTTAGAAAAGCCATGGCTGGTAAGGTGTTCTTAAATGTGTGGCTTAAAATTCTAGAAAACCCTGAGTCAGGATTGCAGAAATTGACATTTCGATCCTGAGGTGTGCACAAACTTGATAAGTTTGAAGAAAACCCTTGGAATTTTAAAAGAATAATAATTTTAAAAGAATAACAATTTAAAATAATAATTTTAAATCTTTGATTGTGTCAGTGATACAGTGAATTTTGCGAAGATGTAAAAACATCATAAAAGCATGGGTATGTTTTATAAATTCAGAATAAAATTGCAAAGCATCCTTTTTTCTTTTCTTTTTTTTTTTTTTGAGACAGAGTCTCTGTTGCCCAGGCTGGAGTGCAACGATGTGATCTCAGATCACTGCAACCTCCACCTCCCAGGTTCAAGCGATTCTCCTGCCTTAGCCTCCCTGATAGCTGGTACTACAAGTGTGTGCCAGCACTCCCGGCTAATTTTTTTGTATTTTTTTTAAGTAGAGATGGGGTTTCACCGTGTCAGCCAGGATGGTTTCAATCTCTTGACCTTGTTATGTGCCCACCTCGGCCTCCCAATGTGCTGGGATTACAGGCGTGAGCCACCATGCCCAACACAAATCATCCTTTTCTCCCCTAGATAAAAGGTAAATTTTTGCTTAGCTTTGAATTATATTGTCAGAACCTAGTAAAGTGAAAAATTTAGTTCTGGAAACACCATTCAATTTGAGCTCTATTAATATTTCAATTAGATTTAGTCTCATTGTTAGGATATTTACTTGATGATGCTTATTTGAATGGGGAAAATTCTATTTATGGAAATACATTTTATTATAGGACTTACAGTGTATAGACATAATACAAATTATATTAATCTGCATGCTGGTATTCCAAAGAGCTTGTGGGGAATTTTCTGTTTGCTATTTTCCTTCAGGAACTATTTCACGAATCCTAGCCAGGTTTAAATTACTATATCTGTGAAAATAATGTGAACATTGATATACATATTTAATTTTATAATTATGTATTTAGTAAAGATTCTCACTCAGATTTTTTTTTTTATTCTGAGACAGATCTAGGAAACAAGTCTGTCTTCTTTAAAAGCACAGCTTCTGAAAAGAATAGATCCCAGACTAAATTCAATACAATTTTCAAATGTGTACCCAGAGACTTGAAGATTAACTCTGTTTTTGTCAGACTCAGCCTACTAACGTGTTTTATATTAATGGCAGAGTGGGCCCATGACTATCTTTCAGGCAGATGAAATTGTCAAATCTTTTTCCTTTCTAGAAGGTATAAAATAAGAAAGCTATTATTCGATTCCTTCTGCTATCAAAATTCAATAGTGAGATGTTACTGTCCGTACCCCAGCATTAAGTGTTGAATATTGGATGTTGAGAATTATCCATAATGGGATACTGTAGGCAGTGGACAGTCTCTTGTCTTTGAAGGGTTATCCCGTGGTCCATGACACATTGGGAATATAAAAGAATCAAATGTATTCATAATGTATCATTCACAAGGTCTAAAATTTGAATAGAAATTACTAGAAAGGCTTGTTGATAAACGAGAAAATGGGACTGCATTAATTTCCCATGGCTGCTGCAACAAACTTGGCAGCTTTAAGTAACATAAATTGATTGTTTCACAATTTTGGAGGCCACATGTACAAAGCAAGTATCACTGGACTGAAATAAAGGTGTCTTCAGGTCCATGATCCTTCCAGAAGTTCTAGGGGAGAATTCATTTGGATATGGTTTGGATGTGTGTCCCCTCCAAATCTCATGTTGAAATGTGATCCCCAAGGCTGCCGATGACAGCCTAGTGGGAGGTGTTTGTTGGGTCATGGTGGCAGATCCCTCGTGAACTTCTTGGTGCCCTCCTCTCGGTAATGACTTGGTTGTCACTCTGAGTTTATGCCAGATAATGCTTGTTTCAGAGTGTGGCACCTCCCTCTTCTCTCTCGATTGCCATGTGATGTGCCTGCTCCTCCTTCACTTCCGCCCATAAGCGAAAGCTCCCTGAGGCCCACAACAGAAGCAGATACTGATGTCTTGCTTCCTGTCCAGCTGCAGAACCAACCATGAGCCAAAGTAAACCTCTTTTCTTTGTAAATTATCCAGTCTCAGGTATTCCTTTATAGCAACACTAAAGGATTAACTCACACTTCTTGCTTCTTTCAGCTTATGGTGGCTGTTGGTATTCTCCGACTTGTGGATACATTGCTTTAATTTTCAAGGCCAACATCTTCAAATCACTCTCTATTCCATCTTTGCATTTTCTGCTCTGTGTATCAGTGTAAAACTTCCCTATGCCTCCTGTTTGGATAATCCAGAGTAAGATTAGAACCCATAAAATGAAAGAACCCATTTTAAGATCATTATGTGACTTACATCTTTGCCTTGTTCCTTAATTTTGGAGGAAAGGCCTTCAATATGTTACCATTGAATATGATGTTAGTTGTGGGCTTATCATACATGACTTTTAACATGTTGAGGTAATTTCCTAGTTTACTGAGCTCTTTCATCATGAAAGGGTGTTAAATTTTTATCAGTGCTTTTCTGTATCTGTACTGAGAAAATCATGTGATTTGTTTCTTTCATTCTGTTAATCTGGTTGATTACATGAATTGATTTTCGTATGTTGTACCATTATTGTATTCCAGAAATTAATACCTCCTGGTAACAGTGTCCAATTCTTTAAATATGCTATTGAATGCTGTTTTGTAATATTGTGTCGCAGATGTTTACATTAATATTCATCATGGGTAGTTTTCTTTCCTGTATTGTTGTTTGGTTTGGGGATCCGGGTAAAGACAGCCTCTTAAAATGAGTTGGCAAATGTTTCCCACTCATCAATTATTTGGAGGTTTGTGAAGGATTGATGATAGACAGTGGAAACTTGGAAAGGTGAAGGGGTGGGAGGGGGCGAATGATGCAAAATTACTTAATGGGAACAATGTATATTATTTGGGTGGTAAGTAGCATAAAAGCCCTGATTTTACTACTGCATAATCTATGCATGTAACAAAATTCACTTGTACCACATAATTTGATACAAATAAAAATAATAATTCTTAAGCCTTTCAGAGAGTTCTTCAATGAAACCATCTGGTGCTGGACTTTTCTTTATTCGGAGGCTTTTAACTACACAATTAGTCACCTTACTAGTTATAGGTCTGTTTAGTTTAATTTCTTCATGACTCAGACTTGGCTAGTCACATGTTTCTATGAATTTTTCAACTTCTTTGAGATTATCGGATTTGTTGGTGTATAATTGTTCATTTTACCATCTTAAAACCTTTTTTATTTTTGTGGCATCAATTGTAATAACTCCTTTTTTACTTCTGATTATTGCCTGAGTCTTCTCTTTTGTTTCCTAGTTACTTTAGATGAGAGTTTATTAGTTCTATTGTTCTTTTAAAATCTGAATTTCGTTGACTTTTTTCTAATTTTCTTATGTTAATCATTTTATTTATTTCTACTATAATCTTTGTCATTTTCTTCCTTCTAATTTGAGTTTATTTGTTCTTTCTTTTCTCATTCCTTAAGGTATAAAGTTAAGGTGTTGATTTGAGATACTTTTTCTTTTTTTAATTTAGGAATTTATCATTTTAAACTTCCCTCCTAGTTACTGATTTTGCTGCATCCCATAACTGTTGATATGATTTAACTCATTTTGACTTATCTCAAGGTATTTTCTAATTTCTCTTGTGATTCTCTGACTCACTAGTGGTTCAAGACTGTTGTTTGAATTCCACATGTTTGTGAATTTTCCAATTTATTTTGCTATTAATTTCTAGTTTTGTTCCACTGTGGTCAGAAAACATACTTGATATGAATTACAACTTTTAAAATGTGTTAACACTTTTGTCACCTAATATATGATATATCCTGGAGAATGTTCTGTGTGCACTTGAGAGGAATGAGTATTTTGCTCTTGTTGATTAGAGTGTTCTGTATATATCCGTTAGGTTCAGTTGGACTATAGTGTTGTTGGAGTCTTCTGTTTTCTTATTGATCTCCCATGTGGTTTTTCTACCAATTATTGAAAGTGATATATTAAAATTTCCTATTATTGTGATACTGTATATTTCTCCCTTCAGTTATTTTAATAATCCCTTCATATATTTGGGTGCTGTAATGTATGTTTATAATTGTTATGTCCTCCTGGTCATCTAATCCTTTATCATTATAACTTAACATTTATTTTATCTGGTGTAAATATGGCCATCCCTTTTTCTTTTGGTTCCCATTTGCGTGGAATTTCTTTTTCAATCCTTTCATTTTCAGACTGTGTGCTCTTACATCAAAGTGTTTCTGTTGTAGACAGAATACAGTTAGATCTGCCTTTTTACTCATTCAGCCATGCTGGGTCTTTTTACTGAATAATTTAATCCACTTATACTTAATTATATGAAAGGATTTACTATTGCCATCTACTTCACCACTTTTTGTATTTCTTGTAATCATTTTGTTTCCTTTTTCCTCTTTGTTTCCCTTTTTTTGTGGGAGTGCTGGGGACAGGGTCTCACTCTGTCACCCAGGCTCTAGGGCAATTCTGAGTTGAAAATTCTTTTCTTTAAGAATGCTGAATATTGACCCCCCAGTCTCTTCTGGCTTATGGAGTTTCTGCAGAGAGATCTGCTGTCAATCTGATGGGCTACCCTTTGTAGATGACCTGGCCTTTCTCTCTGGCTGCCCTTAACAGTTTTTCCTGCATTTCGACCTTGGAGAATCTGATGTTTATGTGTCTTGGGTTGACCTTCTTATGGAATATCTTTGAGACATTCTCTGTATTTCCTGCATTTAAATACTGGCCTGTCCTGCTAGGTTGGGGAAGTTCTCCCGGATAATATCCTGAAGCGTGTTCTCCTGCTTGTTTCCATTCTCTCCGTCTCCTTCAGGTACTCCAGTCAATCGTAGGTTTGGTCTTTTTACATAGTCCCATTTTTCTTGGAGGCTTTGTTTCTTTTCATTCTTTTTTCTTTAATCTTGTCTGTTTGCCTTATTTCAGCAAGGTGGTCTTTAAACTCTGATATCCTTTCTTCTGCTTGGTCAATTCGGCTATGGATACTTTTGTATGCTTCACGAAGTTCTCGTGCTGTGTTTTTCAGCTCCATCAGGTCATTCACGTTCCTCTCTAAACTGGTTATTCTAGTTAGCAGCTCCTCTAACCTTTTATCAATGTTCTTAGCTTTTTTGCATTTGGTTAGAACATGCTCCTTTAGCTCAGCAGAGTTTTTTATTACCCATCTCCTGAAGCCTACTTCTGTCAGTTTGTCCATCTCATCCTCTATCCAGTTCTGCGCCCTTGCTGGAGAAAGATTGCAATCATCTGGAGAAGAGGAACTCTGGCATTTTTGGTTTCCAGCGTTTTTTGTTTTTGTTCTTGATTTCTTTCTCATTTTCACGAGTTTGTCTAGTTTTGATCTTTGAAGCTGCTGACCCTTGGTTGGGGTTTTTGTGGAGATTTTGTTGTTGTTGTTGATGCTATTGTTGCTTTCTGTTTTTCTTTCAATGGTCAGGTCCCTTTTCTGTAGGGTTGCTGCAGTTTGCTGGGGGTTCACTTCAGGGCCTATTCATCTAGTTCACGCCCTTGCCTGGAGATGTCACTCAAGGTGGCTGGAGAACAGCAAAGATGAGTGCCTGCACCTTCCTCTGGGATCTCTGACCTCAAGGGGCACCAACCTGAAGCCAGTAGGATTGTTCCTGTATCATCTGTCTGACAACCCCTGCTGGAGAGTCTCACCCAGTTGCGTGGCACAGGGAACAGGACCCGTTTAACGAAGCACTTTGTCCCTTAGTGGAGGGGTGTGTTTCGCTGAGGGGAAACCCCGCAGTCCAGATGAGAGAGTTCAGCTGGGCTGCCTCATTTCCTGAGAACTACCAGGAGGAAAGGCAGGTACAGTATTCCTGGTTAGCATTTTTTCCCCCAGCACTTTGAATATCTTATTCCACTTAAATCTGGTGTGTTATGTTCCTGCTAATAAATCTGCTGATAATCTTATGGAAACTTTCTTATACATGATTAGTTGCTTTTCCCTTGCTGTTTTCAAGATTCTTTGTCTTTGACTTTTGACAGTTTGGGTATAATGAATCTCACTGTCAACCTTTATTGTTCATCCTAGCTGGAGCCCTTTGTGTTTCTAGAGTTTAATGTCCAATTACTCAGATTTTGAAAGTTTTATCATATTATTCTTTGAATAACCTCTCTGAAAGAGTTTGTTTTAAAAAATCAAACTGTGTTTTAAAGAACTGCGTTCTTGAAAGATTTGGAAGAGTTAACCAGTAAAATAATTTGAACCTACAGCTTCCTTTGTTGCAAAATAATTAACAAAAATTTAACAACTTTAATTGATGCAGTTCAACGTAGGGCTTCTAATTTCTGTATAGGCATCTTTAATTGTATTTTAATCTAAGTCAATACCTTTATTGGCATTTGTTCATAAGTCACTCATTCTCCATTTAATATATGTAAGATTTTTGCAAATGTTCCCCACACCTTTTCATTCAGATAATGGTAATTTTTGTCTTGTCTCTTTTTTTCTGTTAACTCTAGTTATTTCAAACGTACTGATCTATTCAAAGACTGGCTTTCACAGTAATCAATTTTATCTATTAAGTTCTTATTTCATACTTTTCTGCTATATTATTATTTCCTTCCTTTTGCTTATTTGGGGTTAACTTGTTTTTCTCTTGGTAGTATGTTAGGGTAAAGCTTAAGTCAATTATATGAGATCCTTTATTTTTCACTTAATGAAATAATTTTCTTTCTACTCATTATTAACACATCTCCCAAATTTTGATAGGTGTTTAATTTTTATTTATTAAAATATTTTGTAATTTTATGTCTCATGGATTTATGTAGAGGCGTACTTTTAATTTTCTAAATATTAGTGGATTTTCTAGTGTCATTTTGTTAACAATTTCTAATTTATTTTTATTGTATGAGGGAACATACTATGCATAATTTCTGTCCTCCAAGACTTATTGAGGCAGGTTTTATGTCCAGTGTATGAATGAACTTGGTGAATGTTTCCTATGCACTTGTGAAGAATCTTCATTCTGCTGCTGTTAGTGGTAGTGTTTGTTCTAAACATGCAAACAAAGTTAAGCTGGTTGATATTGGTAATAAATTATTCTGTAACCTTACTAATTTTCCCTCTTTTTGTTTTATCAATTAAAGGTGGGGGTTTGAAAAGTCAATCTCATAGAGGTAGAGAGTAGAATAATAGTTACCAAAGGCTGGGAAGCATTTATGGAGGGGAGGGGATGAAGAGAGATTGAGTACAAACATAGATAAAATAAACGACTTCTAATGTTAGCTAGCACAGTAGTGACTACAGTTAACGACAATATATTGCATATTTCAAAACAACTAGAATAAAGAACTTGAAATGTTTCCAACGCAAGAAATGACAACTGCTTGAGTTATGGATATCGTAAATACCCTAATTTAATCATTACACATTCTATGCATGACACAAAATATCACATGAACCCCATAAATATGTACAAATATACATCAAAAAATGTTTGTAAAAAGAAAAGAGAGTTAAAATATCCAAGTATAATTTTGTATTTTTTCTAATTCCATTTTGTTTTTAATCATTAAGCATTTTGAATCCCCACTTCATAGATGCACACACATTTAGTGTTTTTATGTCTTCTTGAATGTTTGATTAATTTATCATTATGTGATACTGCTTTGTATTCATGGTAATATTTCTTCTTCTGAATTACATTTTGTCTGGCATAAATATAAGCACTCTTGGTTTCTTTAGATTAATGTTTGAATGGTACATAATTTCCATATTTTAACTGTTAGTATATTATTTATTCATATTAACATAAATGGTTTTACAAATACAGCACATAATTGAATAATGTTTCTTTATCCAATTTGATGTTATATGTCTATTAAGTGTAGTCAGACCATTTATATTTAATGTAATTGTTCAAATGGTTGAATTTACATCTATAATCTTTCTCTTTATTTCTGCTTTGTCCCATAATTACTACCTTGAATTGAATTAATTGAGCTTTTAAAATTACTTCACTTTTTTTTCCAATGCTGGCTTATTGACAATAGCCTTTTCTTTTGATTTTATTGGTGGTTCTATATTAAAAGTTATTGAAACTTCCCTACACAGTCTATCTTTAAATAGTATTATATCACTTCCTGTGTAGTATAAAACTTTATAATAGTATGCTGAATGTTCCTGATTCTTTTTGAGTGAGAAATACTTTTAATATGTATCCATATATATTTTTTATGTTCCATATTGTCTCTCATGTTCTTTTGTGACACCAATTATATATGTGGTGTATTTTCTTGTATTGTCTAACCACTAATTCTTTACTGTTTGGTCCTTTTTCATATGTTTGAAACTTTCTTCTGTTTTCATTTTGGATAGTTCTTATCCCTGATTTATTCTTTTGCATTGTGTAATTGAATATAGTATTTATCTTGTTTATTATGTTTTTATTTCCAGTATTTTTTTTTTTTTTTTTTTTTTTTGAGATTGAGTTTCACCCTTGTTGCCCAGGCTGGAATGCAATGGCATGATCTCAGATCACCTCAACCCCTTCCTCCTGGGTTCAAGCGATTCTCCTGCCTCAGCCTCCTGAGTAGCTGGGATTACAGGCATGCACCACCACACCAGGCTAATTTTGTATTTTTAGTAGAGATGGGCTTTCTCCATGCTGGTCAGGCTGGTCTCGAACTTCTGACCTCAGGTGATCTGCCTGTCTTGGCCTCCCACAGTGCTGGAATTACAGGCGTGAGCCACTGCGCCTGGCCACCCAGTATTGAGTTTTAATTTCTAGAAGTTCTATATGAAATTTAAAAAAGTAGAATTGGAAAAGGTTATATTTCTGTTTCTTTCAAATGTTAGACCACAAAACAAAACTTTAAAACATTCAAAAACATTGAACTCATACCAAGTAAGTTTTCTGACTACAGTGGAATAAACTAGAAATTGATAACAAGAGGAACTTTGGAAACTATACAAATACATAAAAATTAAGCAATATGCTCCTGAATGACCAGTAAGTCAATGAAGAAATTAAGAAGGAAACACAAAATATTTTGAAACAAATGAAAGTGTAAATATACAGTAACAAAACTATGGGATACAACAAAAGTAGTACTAAGAGGAACATTTAGAGTAATAAACAACTTCATGAAAAGTGTAGAAAAATTTCAAATAAACAACCTAACAATGGATCTTGAAGTAGAAAAGTGAAAGCAAACCAAATCCAAAATTAGTAGAAGAAAAAAATAAAAATCAGACATGTAAAAAGTGAAACTGAAATTTTTAAAAATACAAAAGATTAAGCAAAAAATTTATTTTTCAAAAAGATAAGCAAAATTGACAAACTTTTAGCCAGGCTAAGAAAAAAATAAGACCCACATAAAGAAATCAGAGATGGACAAGGAGACAATACAACTGATACTGCAGAAATTTAAAGAAACTTTAGAGACTGCTATGAGCAGTCTACATTTTTCTACATTTTTATGAGCACTATATGCCAATGAATTTGAAAACCTAAAATTAGATAAACTCATAAACACATATAACTTACCAAGATTGAACCATAAAGAAATTCGAAACCTGAATAGACCAATAATAAATAATGAAATCAAAGCTGCAATAAAGTCTTCCAGCAAAGAATAGCCTGAGACCCATGGTTTCACTGATAAATTGTACCAAACATTTAAAGAACTAATACCAATCCTACTCACACTATTCTGAAAAAACAGAGGAGGAAGGAATAAGCTCCAACTCATTCTATGAGGCCAATATTACCCTGGTACCAAACCAGACAAAGACACATCAGAAAAAGAAATCTACAGGCCAATATCCCTCATGAACATAGATACTGAAACCCTCAAGAAAATACTAGCAAACTGAATTCAGCAGTACCTCAAAAAAAAAAATTCACCACAATCACGTGGGCTTTTTTCTTGGAATGCAAGTTTGACTCAACATTTGCAAATCTGTACATGTGATTTACCACATAAACCATCCAAAACAAAATCATATCTCAACAGATGCAGAAAAATTTTTTGATGAAATCTAACATGCCTTCTTGATAAAAACCTTACAACAAACTAGGCATTGAAGGAACGTATCTCAAAATGAAAAGAGCTATCTATGACAAAACACAGGCAATATCATACTGAATAAGCAATAGAAGCATTTCCCTTGAAAACTAGAAAAAGACAAGGATGCCCATTCTCATCACTCCTATTCAACACAGGACTGGAAGTCCTAGCCAGAGCAATCAGGGAAGAGAAAGAAATAAAACACATCCAAATAAAATAAGTCAAGCCACCTCTCTTTGCAGATTATGTGATTTGATACCCAGAAATCCCTAAAGACTGCTCCAAAAGAATCCTTGTACTGATAAGCGGTTTTAAATAAATTTTCAGGAAACAAAGTAAATATACAAAAATCAGTATTTCTATATACCAATAATATTCAAGCTGAGAGTCAAAGCAAGAACATAATCCCATTTATAATAGACACACACACACACGCACACCCACACACACACAATACCTAGGAATACATCTAACCAAGGTGGTGAAAAATACAAAGAGAAATAGAAAACACTGCTAAAGAAGTCAAAGATGACACAAACTAATAAAAAGAAATTCCATGTTCATGGATAGGAAGAATCAATAATGTTAAAATGGTCATATGACCCAAAGTAATCTATAGATTTAACACTATTCCTGCCGCTATTTCTATGAGGTCAACTGTTTTTGGAATATACATCTATGTTAGATCACATGGTATATGTCTTTATGTAACTGGCATTTTTCACTTAGCTTGATGTCCTCTAGATTCATCTATGTTGTCACAAATGACAGTTTCCTTCTCTCTTAAGGCTGAGTCATATTCCTTTTGTGTGTACATACTACGTTTTCTTTATCCATTGATCCACTGATAAACGTGTAGCTTGATTACATTTCATGACTATCTTAAATAATGCTGCAATATACATGGACATGGAGATAGATTGTTGATATATTAATATGCTTCCCTTTGGAAATATAATCAGTAGTTGAATTGTTGGATCATGTGGTAGTTTTATTTTTTAACTTTGTGAGGAATCTCCACACTGTTGTTCATGACTACTGTACTAATTTACATTCCCACTAAGAATGTGCATGGGTTCCCTTTTTTCATATCCTGATGAACATTTGACATCTTTTTTTTTTTTTTTTACAACAGCCTTCCTAACAGATGTCAAATGTTTAGTCATCATGTTTTTAATTTGCATTTTCCTGATGATTAGTGATATTGAGCATGTTTTTATATATCTGTTAGCCATTTGTATATCTTCTTTTAAGAAATATATTTTCATGTTCCTTGTCCATTTTTAATATTTTTTTCTATTGAGTTTAGTTCCTTATATACTATGAATATTAACCTTTTGTCAGACATATGTTTTGAAAATATTTCTCCTGATTTTTTAGATTGCCTCTTTACTCCGTTGTTTTTTTTTTCTTTTTCAGTGCAGTAGCTTTTTAAGTTTCATGTAATTCTGTTTGTCCCTGGCTTTTTTAAATTATTATTATACTTTTAAGTTCTGGGGATACATGTGCAAGACGTGTAGATTTGTTACATAGGTATACACATGCCATGGTGGTTTGCTGTACCAATCAACCCGTCATCTACGTTAGGTATTTCTCCAAATGCTATCCTTCCCCTAGCCCCCCACTCCCCAACTGGCCCTGGTGTGTGATATTTGCCTCCCTGTGTCCATGTGTTCCCATTGTTCAACTTCCACTTATGAGTGAGAATATGTGGTGTTTGGTTTTCTGTTCCTGTGGTAGTTTGCTGAGAATGATGGTTTCCAGCTTCATCCATGTCCCTACAAAGGACATGAACTCATCCTTTTTTATGGCGGCAGAGTATTCCATGGTGTATATGTGCCACATTTTCTTTATCCAGTCTATCATTGGTGAGCATTTGGGTTGGTTCCAAGTCTTTGCTATTGTGAACAGTGCTGCCATAAACATACATGTGCATGTTCTTTATAGTAGAATGATTCATAATCCATTGGGTATGTACCCAGTAAGGCGATTGCTGGGTCAAATGACATTTCTGGTTCTACATTCTTGAGGAATCGCCACACTGTCTTCCACAATGGTTGAACTAATTTACACTCCCACCAACAATGTCAAAGCGTTCCTACTTCTCCACATCCTCTCCATCATCTGTTGTTTCCTGACTTTTTAATGATCGCCATTCTAACTGGCGTGAGACGGTATCTCATTGTGGTTTTGATTTGTATTTCTCTGATGACCAGTGATGATGAGCTTTTTTCCATATGTTTGTTGGCTGCATAAATGTCTTCTTTTGAGAAGTGTCTTTTCATATCTTTTGCCCACTTTTTGATGGGATTGGTTTTTTGTTTTTTTTTTTCTTGTAAGTTTGTTTAAGTTCCTTGTAGATTCTGGATATTAACCCTTTGTCAGATGGATAGATTGCAAAAATTTTCTCCCATTCTGTAGGTTGCCTGTTCACTCTGATGGTAGTTTCTTTGACTATGCAGAAAGTCTTTAATTTAATTAGATTCCGTTTGCCAATTTTGGCTTTTGTTACCACTGCTTTTGGTGTTTTAGTCATGAAGTCTTTGCCCATGACTGTGTCCTGAATGGTATTGCCTAGGTTTTCTTCTAGGGTTTTTATGGTTTTAGGTCTTACATGTAAGTCTTTAATCCATCTTGAGTTAATTTTTGAATAAAGTGTAAGACAGGGGTCCAGTTTCAGTTTTCTGCATATGGTTAGCCAGTTATCCCAGCACCATTTATTAAATAGGGAATCCTTTCCCTATTGCTTGTTTTTGTTGGGTTTGTCAAATATCAGATGGTTGTAGATGTGTGGCGTTATTTCTGAGGCCTCTGTTCTATTCCATTGGTCTATATTTCTGTTTTGATACCAGTTCCATGCTCTTTTGATTCTTGTAGCCTTGTGGTATAGTTTGAAGTCAGGTAGCATGATGCCTCCAACTTTGTTCTTTTTGCTTAGGATTGTCTTGGCTATACAGGCTCTCCTTTGGTTCCATGTGAAATTTAAAGTATTTTTTTTTAATTCTTTGAAAAAAGTCAATGGTAACTTGATGGGAATAGCATTGAATCTATAAATTACTTTGGGCAGTATGGCCATTTTTATGATATTCATTCTTCCTATCCACAAGCATGGAATATTTTTCCATTTGTTTGTGTCCTCTCTTGTTTCCTTGAGCAGTGGTTTGTAGTTCTCCTTGAAGAGGTCGTTCACATCCTTTGTAAGTTGGATTCCTAGGTATTTTATTCTTTTGTAGCAATTGTGAATGGGAGTTTACTCATGATTTGGCTCTCTGTTTGTCTATTATTGGTGTACAAGTTTGCTTGTGATTTTTGCACATTGATTTTGTATCCTGAGACTTTGCTGAGGTTGTTTATTAGCTTAAGATTTTGGGCTGAGACGATGGGGTTTTCTAAATATACAATCATGTCATCTGCAAACAGAGACAATTTGACTTTCTCTCTTCCTGTTTGAATACTTTTTATTTCTTTCTCTTGCCTGATTTCCCTGGCCAGAACTTCCAATACTATGTTGAATAGGAGTGGTGAGAGAGGTCATCCTTGTCTTGTGTCAGTTTTCAAAGGGAGTGCTTCCAGTTTTTGCCCATTCAGTATGATACTGGCTGTGGGTTTGTCATAAGGGCTGTTATTATTTTGAGATACATTCCATCAATACCCAGTTTATTGAATATCAAGGTGTGTTAAATTTTATTGAAGGCCTTTTTTTGCATCTATTGAGATAATCGTGTTTTTTGTCATTGGTTCTGTTTATGTAATGGATTACATTTATTGATTTGCATATGTTACTCTAGCCTGGCATCTCAGGGATGAAGCCAACTTGATCGTGGTTGATAAACTTTTTGATGTGCTGCTGGATTTGGTTTGCCAGTATTTTATTGAGAACTTTCACATTGATGTTCATCAGGGATATTTTCATGAAACTTTCTTTTTTTTGTTGTGTCTTTGCCAAATTTGAGTGTTAGGATGATGCTGGCCTCATAAAATTAGTTAGGGAGAAGTTCCTCTTTTTTTATTGTTTGGAATAGTTTCAGAAAGAATGGTACATCTCCACTTTGTACCTCTGGTAGAATTTGGCTGTGAACCTGTTTGGTCCTGGGCTTTTTTTGGTTGGTATGATATTAATTACTGCCTCAATTTCACAACTTGTTATTGGTCTATTCAGGGATTTTACTTCTTCCTGATTTAGTCTTGGGAGGGTGTATATGTCCAGGAATTTATCCATTTCTTCTAGGTTTTCTAGTTTATTTGTATAGACGTGTTTATAGTATTCTCTGATGGTAATTTATATTTCTGTGGGATCAGTGGTGATATTCCCATTATCATTTTTATTGTCTCTATTTGACTCTTCTCTCTTTTCTTCTTTATTAATCTGGGTAGTGGTCTATTCTATTTTGTTCATCTTTTCAAAAAACCACCTCCTGGATTCATTGATTTTTTGAAGTATTTTTTCTCTCTATCTCGTTTGGTTCTACTCTGATATTATTTCATGTCATCTGCTAGCTTTTGAATTTGTGTGCTCTTGCTTTTCTCTAGTTCTTTTCATTGTGATATTAGGGTGTCAATTTTAGATCTTTCCCGCTTTCTCCTGTGGGCATTTGGTGCTATAAATTTCCCTCTAAACACTGCTTTAGCTGTATCCGAGAGATTCTGTTATGTTGTGTCTTTGTTCTCATTGGATTCAAAGAACTTATTTATTTCTGCCTTAATATTGTTATTTACCCAGTAGTCATTCAGGAGAAAGTTGTTCGCTTTCCATGTAGCTGTGCAATTTTGAGTGAGTTTTTAAATCCTGAGTTCTAATTTGATTATACTGTGATCTGAGAGACTGTTTGTTATTTTTTCTGTTCTTTTGAATGTGCTGAGGAGTGTTTTACTTCCAATTATGTAGTCAATTTTAGAATAAATGTGATGTGGTGCTGAGTAGAATGTATATTCTGTTGATTTGGGGTGGAGAGTTCTGTAGATGTCTATTAGGTTCACTTGTTCCACAGCTGAGTTCAAGTCCTGAATATCCTTGTTAATTTTTCTGTCTCATTGACCTATCTAATTTTGACATTGGGGTGTTAAAGTCTCCCACTATTATTGTGTGGGAGTCAAAGCCTCTTTGTAGGTCTCTGAGAAATTGCTTTATGAATCTGGGTGCTCCTGTGTGGGTGAATATATATTTAGGATAGTTAGCTCTTCTTGTTGAATTGATCCCTTTACCATTATGTAATGCCCTTCTTTGTCTCTTTTGATCTTTATTGGTTTAAAGTCTGTTTTACCAGAGACTAGGATTGCAACTCCTGCTTTTTTTTCTTCTTCTTCTTCTTCTTTCTGTTTGCTTGATGAATCTTCCTCCATCCCTTTATTTTGAACCTATGTGTGTCTTTGCATGTGATATGGGTCTCCTGAATACAACACACCAATGGGTCTTGCCTCTTTATCCATTTGACAGTCTGTGACTTTTAATTGGGGCATTTAGCCCATTTACATTTAAGGTTAATGTTGTTATGTGTGAATTTAATCCTGTCATTATGATGCTAGCTGATTATTTTGCACATTAGTTGATACAGTTTCTTCATAGTGTCAATGGTCTTTACAATTTGGTATGTTTTTGCAGTGGCTGGTACTGGTTTTTCCTTTCCATGTTTAGTGCTTCCTTCAGAAGCTCTTGTAAGACAGGCCTAGTGGTAACAAAATTTCTCAGCATTTGCTTGTATGTAAAGGATTTTTTTCTCCTTCACTTATGAAACTTAGTTTGGCTGAATATGAAATTCTGGGTTGAAAATTCTTTTCTTTATGAATGTTGAGTATTGGCCCCCACTCTCTTCTGGCTTGTAAGGTCTCTGCAGAGAGATCTGCTATTAGTCTGATGGATTCCCTTTGTGGGTAACCTGACCTTTCTCTCTGGCTGCCCTTAACATTTTTTCCTTCATTTCAACCTTGGTGAATCTGATGATTATGTGTCTTGGGGTTGCTCTTCTTGAGGAGTATCTTTGTGGTATTCTCTATATTTCCTGAATTTGAATGTTGGCCTGTCTTGCTAGGTTCAGGAAATTCTCCTGGATAATATCCTGAAGAGTGTTTTACAACTTGGTTCCATTCTCTCCATCACGTTCAGGTACACCAAAGAAACAGAAGTTTGGTCTTTTCACATAGTCCCATATTTCTTGGAGGATTTGTTTGTTCCTTTTCATTCTTTTTTCTCTAATTTTGTCTTCACACTTTATTTCATTAAGTTTGTCTTCAATCTCTGATATCCTTTCTTCCACTTGATCGATTCAGCTATTGATACTTGTAAATGCTTCACGAAATTCTCTTGCTGTGTTTTTCACCTCCATGAGGTCATTTATGTTCCTCTCTAAACTAGTTATACTAGTTAGCAATTCCCCTAGCCTTTTTTCAAGGTTTTTAGCTTCCTTGCATTGAGTTAGAACATGCTCCTTTAGCTCAAAATTTGTTATTACCCACCCTCTGAAGCCTACTTCTGTCAATTTGTCAAACTCATTCTCCATCATTTTGTTCCCTTGCTGGTGAGGAGATGTGATCCTTTGGAGGTGAAGAGACCTTCTGGTTTTTGGAATTTTTGGAATTTTCAGCCTTTTTGCACTGGTTTTTCCTCATCTTCGTGGATTTATCTACCTTTGGTCTTTGATGTTGGTGACCTTTGGATGGGGTTTTGGTGTGGACTTCCTTTTTGTTGATGTTGATGCTATTCCTTTCTGTTTGTTAGTTTTCTTCTAACAGTCTGGCCCCTCTGCTGCAGGTCTGCTGCAGTTTGCTGAAGGTCCACTCTAGACCCAGTTTGCCTGGGTATCACCAGTGGAGGTTGCAGAACAGCAAAGATTGTTGCCTGTTCCTTCCTATGGAAGCTTCGCCCCAGAAGAGCACCCACTAGAAGCTCTCCTGTATGAAGTGTTTGTCACCCCTACTGGGAGGTGTCTCCCAGTCAGGAGGCATGGGGGTCAGGGACCCACTTGAGGAGGCAGTCTGTCCCTTATCAGAGCTTGAGTGCTGTGCTGGGAAACCTGCCATTCTCTTTAGCACTGCCAGGCAGGAATATTTAAGTCTGCTGAAGCTGCACCCACAGCCACCCTTTCCCCAGGTGCTCTGTCCCAGGGAGATAGGAGTTTTATCTATAAGTTCCTGACAGGGGCTGCTGCCTTTCAGAGATGCCCTGCCCAGAGAGGAGGTATCTAGAGAGGCAGTCTGGCTACAGCAGTTTTGCTGAGCTGTGGTGGGCTCCGCCAAGTTCAAACTTCCTGGTGGCTTTTTTTACACTGTAAGGGGAAAACCACCTACTCAAGCCTCAGTAATGGCGGACGCCCCACCCCGCTCCAGCGTCACAGGTCAACTTCACACTGCTGTGCTGGCAGTGAGAATTTCAAGCCAGTGAATCTTGGCTTGCTGGGCTCCGTGGGAGTGGGATCTGCTGAGCTAGACTACTTGGCTTCCTGACTTCAGCCCCCTTTCCAGGGGAGTGAATGGTTTTGTCTTGCTGGTGTTCAAGGAACCACTGTGGTGTGAAAAAAACTCCTGCAGCTAGCTTGGTGTCTGCCCAAATGGCCACCCAGTTTTGTGCTTGAAACCCAGGGCTCTGGTGGTGTAGGCACCCAAGAGAATCTCCTGGTCTGCAGGTTGTGAAGACCATGGGAAAATCGTAGTATATGGGGCAGAATGCATCATTCCTCATGGCACAGTCCCTCGTGGCTTCCCTTGGCTAGGGGAGGGAGGTTTTCAACCCCTTGCACTTCGCAGGTGAGGCAACACCCCACCCTGCTTCAGCTCACTCTTTGTGGGATTCACTCACTGTCTAACCAGTCCCAGTGAGATGAGCCAGGTACCTCAGCTGGAAATGCAGAAATCACCCACCTTCTGCATTGATCTTGCTGGGAGCTGCAGACAGGAGCTGTTCCTATTTGGCCATCTTGCCAGCTACCCTCTTGCTTTTGTTTTGAGGTAATGTCAAAATATCTTTGCCCAGATCAATGTCAAGAAGATTTTTCATCGTGTTTTCCTTTAGTAGTTTTACAGTTTCATGTCTTACAGTTAGTTCTTCACTTTGTGTTATATATATATGGTAAGAAAAGGGTCCCACTTCTTTTTTATGCTTGTGAATATCCAGTTTCCCTTACACTATTTATTGAAAAGATTGTCTTTTGTCTATTGTGTTTACTTGGCACTTGTTGAAAGCCAGTTGACCATAAATATGTGGATTTACTTCTAGGCTCTCCGAATGTTTAGTTGGTCCACATATCTCTATTGTGCCAATGCCAAGCTGTTTGGATTATTCACCTTTGTAGTACATTAGAACTAAAATAGTGATGTTTTCAGGTTTGCCCTTTCTGCTGAATTTGTCAGCTATTTGAGGTCTTCTGTGATTTTATATGAATTTTAAGACTATTTTTTTCCTATTTCAGTAAAAATGCCCCTGGGATACTGACGTAGGTTGTGTTGGGTGTTACGAACATTTTAATAACATTGATTATTCCAGTTCATGAAAACAAGGTATCTTTCCATTTATTTTTGTCTTCTTCAGTTTTTTCATCATTGTTATGTAGTTTTCAGTGTACAGATCTTTTATTTTTTTGGTCAACTATATTCCTAAGCATTTTTTAATGCTTTTGTAAAGTGAGATTGTTTTCTCAATTTGTTTTCAAATGGCTTACCATTAGTGCATTGAAACATTGTTAATTTTTGTATGTTGTTTTGGTATCCTGTAACTTTACTGAATTAATTTATTATTTATAACAGTTTTTTTGTTAAAACTTTATGGTTTTCTGTATATAAAATCAAGTTGTCTGCAGAGACAGTTTATCCTTTTTCTTTCAAATTTGGGTACCTTTAATTTTTTTTAGCCTAATTGCTATGGCTAGAACTTTCAGTACTATGTTGAATAAAAATGGTGAGAGTGAATATCCTTGTTTTAATCCTGAAATTAGAAATATCTTTTAGTTTTTCTCCATTGAGTATGATGTTAGCTGTGGGCTTGTCATATATACCCTTTAACCTATGTTCATTGGGGATATTGTCCTGTTATTTTCTTTTTGTAGTGTGCTTGTCTTGCTTTAGTATCAGGGTAATGCTGAACTCATAAAATGAGTTTGAAAGTATTCCCTCCTCTTTGAATTTTTACAAGAGTTTGTGAAGGACTAGTATTCATTTTTCTTTTTAAATTAAATTAAATTTCAATAGTTTTGGGGGAACAGGTGGTTTTTGATTATATGGATAAGTTCTTTAGTGGTGATTTGGAGATTTTGGTGCACCCATCACTCAAGCAGTGTACACTGTACACAGTATATAGTGTTTTATTCCTCATCCCCCTCCCACCCTTTCCCTGAATCCCCAGAGTCCATTATATCATTCATATGCCTTTGTGTCCTCGTAGCTTAGCTCCCAATTATAAGTGAGAACGTAAAATATTTGATTTTCCATTTCTGAGTTACTTCACTTAGAATAATGGTCTCCAGCTCCATTCAGGTTGCTGCGGATGCTATTTTTTTGTTGTTGTTATGACTTGAGTAGTATTCCAGAGTGTGTGTGTGTGTATATATATACACACACACGTATATACAGAATGTGTGTGTGTATATATATATACACACACATATATATATACAGAATGTGTGTGTATATATACACACACTCTGGAATACTACTCAGTCATATATATATGTATATATGTATATACATATATATGTGTGTATATATATAGATGTGTGTATATACATATATACACACACGTATATATATATCACATTTTCTTTATCATCTCCTTGGTTGATGTGCATTAAGGCTAGTTCTATGCATATAGAACTATCTTTTTCATGTAATGACTTCTTTTCCTCTGGGTAGATACCCAGTAGTGGGATTGCTGGATCATGTGGCACTTCTACTTTTAGTTCTTTAAGGAATCTCCATACAGTTTTCCATAGTGGTTATATAAGTTTATATTCCCATCAGAAGTGTAAAAGTGTTCCCTTTTCATCACATTGACACCAAATTCTTGAATCCAAAATAGAGCCCACATAGCCCAAGCAAGACTAAGCAAAAAATAAATAAATAAATAAAAATAAAAACTGCATCTAGAGCATCACATTACCTTACTTCAAACTATACTACCAGGTTATAGTTACCCAAACAACATGGTACTGGAAAAAAAAAGTAGGCATGTAGGCCAATGGTATTAGCTTTTATTTAAATGTTTGTTACAAAGTTGTGAAGCCCTGCAGTCCTTGACAAATTTTGATTACTTTTTCAATGCCCTTACTAATTATTGATCAATTGATATTTTCTATTTCTTAATGATTTATTCTTGATAGATTGTATGTTTCAAGGACTATATCAGTTTCTTCCAAGTTAATCCAACTATTTGATGTATAATTGTTCATAATAGTCTTTTATGACACTGTACATTTATATAGTGTAATAATGCTGCTTCTTTCACGTCTGATTTTATTTACTTGATTATTCTCCCTTTTTTTCTTAGTCTAGCTAAATGTTTGTCAATTTTGTTTATCTTCTCAAAAAACTAACTCTTAAGTTCATTAACTTTTCTATTGTTTTATAGGTTATTTCATTTATTTCTAATTTGTTCTTTATTATTTTCTTTCTTCTACAAAATTTGTGCTTTGTTCTTCTTTATCTAGTTCCTTGAGTTGTAAAATTGAATTCTTTATTTCAGATCTTTCTTCTTTTTTATGTAGGTGTTTATTGCTATAAACTTTCTCTTAGAACTGTTTTTTCTGCATACCATAAGTTTCACTATTTCCATTTTCATTTGTCTGTCTCAAGATTTTTTTTATTTCCTTCTTGATTTCTTCTCTGATCCATTGTTATTCAGGAGCATGTTGTTTACTTTCTGCATATTTGGGTATTTTTAAAATTTCACCCTGTTAATAGTTTTTAATCTCATACCTTTGTGGTCAGAAAAAGTGCTTAATATGATTTCAATCTTTTTAAATTTTTTGAAGACTTGTTTGTGGCCTGAAATATGATCTATCCTGGAGAATGATTTATGTGCACTTCAGAAGAATGTTTATTTTTCTGCTTTGGGATGAAATGTTCTATATATGTCTGATAGACTTATCTGGTTTGAAGTTTATTTCAAGTCCTGTGTATTATTGAACTTCTGTCTGAATAATCTGTTATTAAATTGACATATTGGAATCCTCTACTATTAATGTATTGCTATCTAAGCTGCCTCCTTAACACAGATAAATTGTAAAGTCGTGTTATTTTCTTAATTTTAAGGGAAAATGAAAGATCAAAGTTGGAAAGTCATAAGGGTTTTATAAAACAAAGCACAGGTAAACAAGAAGGTAGGCATTAGACATGTTAGTGTGGTTGGGGCCATAACTCCTAAGATGAAAGATGAAGGGGAGGCATAAATAAGTGACTTGAAGCAAGGGCCCTGCCCTGATGAAGATATTGATATGCCTTGAACTAAGGTGTGTCACTAAAATTCAACCCCCTGCACAAGGACTAGAATAAATTCATATATTTTGGAGCTAATTAGACATGAATGGTTATACAAAATTGTGAATGTATTAAATGCTACTGAATTGTACACTTTAAAGGCATTAATGTTATATGAATTTCACCTTAATACAAAATTAAAAATATATATTAATAATAAAAAATATTGCTATCTATCTTCCTCATTAGATCTATTAATATTTGCCCTATATATTTAGGCGATCTCTTGCTAAGTGTATATATTACAGTTTTTAAGTTATAGTTTATTTTGTCTGATAGAAATATAGCTATTCCTGCAGTCTCTTGGTTTCTATTTGCATGAATTATCTTTCTTTATTCCTTCCCTTTCAGTCTACATGTGTACTTAAAGCTGAAGTGGGTCTCTTGTAGGCACTATATAGCTGGGTGTTTTCTTTTCCCATTCAGCCAATCTGTGTCTTTTGATTGAATAGTTCAGTCTTTTTCAATTCAAGGTAATCATTGATAGATAAAAAATTTGCTACTACCATTTTATTGTTTCTGGTTTTTTGGAGATCTTTTGCTCCTTTCTCTTTCTCTTGTTTTATACTTTTGTGATTTTATTATTTTCTGTAATGGTATATATAATTAGTTCATTCTCACACTGCTATAAAAATACTACCTGAGACTGGGTGATTTATAAAAGAAAGAGGTTTAATTGACTCACCGTTCTGCATGGCTGGGGAGACCTCAGGAAACTTACAATTACAGCAGAAGGGTAAGCAGGCATGTCTTACATGGTGACAAGTGAGAGAACATGTGAAGGAAGTGAAGGGGGAAGAGCCCCTTATAAAACCATCAGATCTCAAGTGAAAACTCACTCACTATCATGAGAACAGCATGGGGGCAACTGACCTCATGATCCAATCACCTCCCACCAGATCCTGCCCTCCACATGTAGGGATTATGGGGATTACAATTTGAGATGAGATTTGGGTGGAGACACAGAGCCAAACCATATCAGTATGTTTTGATTTCTTTCTCTTTTTCTTTTGTGTGTCTACTATAGATTTTTGATTTGTGATTACAATGAAGCTAACATAGAACATCTTGCAGTCATGCCAATTTATTTTAAACTAATAACAACTCAGGTTTGATTGCATATCACAACTCTACACTTTTACTCTTTCCCTCATTCAATGTTTTCGATACACAATTTACATTTTTAAATATAGTGTATCCTTTAACAAATTATTGTAGGTATAAGTCTTTTTGATAGTTTTGTCTTTTAAGTTTATACTAGTAATATAAATGATTTACACATGACCATTATGGTATTAGAGTATCCTGAATTTGACTGCATAGTTACCTTTACAAGTGAGTATTTTTTATTTTTGTTTTTAATGTTATTAATTAGCGTTATTTCATTGCAACTGTGGAAATTCTCTTGAGCATTTCTTGTAAGGCAAGTCTAGTGGTGGTGAACTCCCTCAGCTTTTGTTTATCTGGAAATGTCTTTATTTTCCTTTCGTCCCTGAAGAATAGTTTTTCCAGATTTAGTATTTTGGTTGGAAGATTTTTTTCTTTTTCTGCACTTTGAATATATCAGCCCACTCTCTTCTGTTAAAATTTCTGTTAAAATGTTTGCTGATAGTCTTATGTAGTTTCCCCTGTAGTGTACCCTGTATTTGATTATGTCATTTCTTACTGATTTCAACTCTCTCTCTCCTGGCCTGGGATAGGCACAGAGCCAAGGGGACCTTTCTACCATGGAGAAAGGGTGAGTGAGCAAGAATCCCAGGATACCAACACTTCTGTGACAGAACTTCACAATCCTGGGCATGGGAGATCTCTCCTAACTTCTTTCTCTCCCCTAGACTTCAGACCAACATGAAGAGCTGCCGGCTATCTGGGTAGAGAGACTGCTCAGGCCCATGTGTAGTCACACAGGTCTTGCCTCAGCAACAGATCCCATAGGCCTCCCAACAAGGGTGGTCAGGTATCTTAAACACCCTCATGATATTGGCCACATCCACAATGCTGAGGAGCAGATGGACTTCAGGCCTTGCCTCTGCTGTATCTCTCCAAGCAAAGCCAACTGGCCTGTTACCATGACGCAGCCACTCCATTCCTGCCTGAGCACTACAGCTGGTTGTAGCTCTTTATTTCTCTGTAATGGAGCTCCCACATGTAACTGACAGGCTTGCTGTGAATGCTGCTGTCATGCTTCCTGCCACTGCTGCCCTCAGACTGGGGAGGGAGTGAATAGCCCAAGAATTGTCATTGGACTCTAGTGTGCTGCACTGCCATATGGAAAAGTGGCCAGGCCACATGGCTTCTTGCCCCTGCTACATCTCACTGGGCAGGATCTCCTGGCCTGGGGCCCAGTGCAGCTGCCCTTCCCTTGCCTGATCACTTTATTCAATGGCAATGGCAGTCCTGTATTTCTCTAAAGTGGAGCTTCCAGAGGCAACCATGAGACTGTCATTGCCTCCACAATGATTCCAGTCCCTTCTCCCCCTAGGATATGGAGGATACAAAGAGTGTGACTAATTTCCAGCAATTAAAGTGCCAGTGGCCATCCTACAAAGAGGACAGCTTGTCTTCCCCCATAGTCTCTGACCCTTCTGGTTTTGCCAGGCATAGCCCTCTGGCTTGGGCCTGTAGTGCAACCACCCTACCCCTGGATGATTACTCTGATTGGCAGTGGATCTGTGATTCTCCCAGAGGCAACTGACAGCCCCTCTATGACTGCCTACTATGGTACCCACCCTTGCTGTTCCTGGGCTGGGGAGGGAACAAAGACTTGATTGCTTTGCTTCTTTGTTCATGCCTCCAATACATCACAGACACCCTGTGGAGAGACAGCCAAACTGTCTTCCCCATGAGTCCCATTGAAGCTTTCCAGAAATGAAGCCAACTAACTAAACTTACCCCACAGTTAAAAGAACATCAGTCCTCCCAGATGAGAAAAAAACTAATGCACGAACTCTGGCAATTCAAGCAGCCAGAGTTCTCTCTTTCCTCCAGACTAGTCCACTAGCTCCCCAGCAATAGTTCTTCACCTGTCAGAAATGACTGGACAAACATAGAATTCAGAATCTGGGTGGCAAGAAAACTCATCAAGATTCACAAGAAAGTTGAAACCTAATCCAAGGAATCCAACAAATAGAGCAAGACAATAAATGACCTGAAAGATGAAATAGTCATTTTAAGAAATAACTAAACTGAACTTCTGGAGCTAAAAATTTTACTACGGTATTTTATAATACAATCAGAAGTACTAACAGCAGAATGGACCAAACTGAGGAAATAATCTCTGAGCTCGAAGACCAGATCATCAGACCAACTCAGTCAGACAAAAATACAGAAAAAAGAATTTTAAAAAATGAACAAATCCTTCAAGAAATGTGGGATTATGTAAAGAGACAAAATCTGCAACTCCTTGGCATCTTTGAGAGGAGGAGAGAGAATAAACAACTTCGAAAATATATTTGAGGACATAGTCCAAGAAAATTTCCCTAATCTCACTAAAGAGGTTGACACACAAATCTAATAAATATAGGGAACCCCAATGAGATACTATATAAGATGACCAGACTGAGGGCACATAGTCATCAAATTAACAATGTCAATACAAAAGAAAAATATCTTAAAGGCAGCTAGATTGAAGGGTGAAGTCACAGACAGAGGGGGTGCCATTAGGCTACTGGCAGACATCTCAGCAAAAACCTTAGAAGTCAGAAGATATTGGGGGCCTATTTTCAGCATCCATAAGGAAAAAAAAAATCCTACCAAGAATTTCCTATTCCACCAAACTAAGCTTTGTAAGTGGAAAAAAGGAATCCTTCTCAAACAAGCAAATTTTGAGGGAATTTGTGGCAATAAATCAGCCTTACAAGAGGTTATTAAGGGAGAGCTAAATGTGGAACTAAAAGATTGACACCTGCTAACACAAAAACACACTTAAACGTATGGCCCACAGGTACCATAAAGCAAGTTCACAATCAAATCTACATAACAACCTGCTGACCACATGATGACAGTTTCAAAATCACACATATCAATACCAACCATGAGTGAAAACAGGCTAAACACCCAACTTAAAAGACATAGAGTGGCAAGCTGGATAAAAACAAAATAACCAACCATCTGCTGTCTTCAAGAGACTCATCTCACCAGTAGCAACACACACAGTCTTGAAGGGGTAGAATAAGGACTGCCATGCAACTGGGAAAGAAAAAAAAAAAGAACAGGAGTCATATTATCACATCAGAAAAAAAGATTTAAACCAACAAAAAAGGACAAAGAATGACATTACAGGATTTTGGGCCAGCTCCAGTCTGCAGTTCCTATTGACACCAATGCAGAAGGCAGGTGATTTCTGCATTTCCGACTGAGATACCCAGTTCATCTCATTGGTACTGGCTAGGCACTGGGTAAAACCCATGGAGGGTAAGCAGAAGCAGGGTGGGGTGTCACTTCACCTTGGAAATGCAAGGAGCTGGGGGGGCCTCCCTCCCCCAGCCAAAGGAAGCCATGAGGGACTGTGCTACCTGGCCCATATACTACATGTTTTCCTATGCTTTTGCCACGGCTTTTGCAATCTGCAGATCAGGAGATTCCCTTGTGTGCTTACGCCACCTGGGCCCAGAGTTTTAAGCACAAAACTGGGTAGCTGTTTGGGCAGACACTGAGCTAGCTGTAGGAGTTTTTTTTCATACCTCAGTGGCACCTGGAACCCCAGCAAGACAGAACTGTTCACTTCGCTGGAAAGGAGGCTGAAACCAGGGAGCCCAGTGGTATTGCTCAGTGGGTAAACAGTTATATATACTAATGGAACAGAACAGAGGCCTCAGAAAAAACACCATACATCTACAACCATCTGATCTTTGACAAACCTGACAAAAACAAGCAATGAGGAAAGGATTCCCTATTTAATAAATGGTGCTGGGAAAACTGGCTTGCCATATGCAGAAAACGGATCTGGACCCCTTCCATACATCTTATACAAAAATTAACTCAAGATGGATTCGACACTTAAATGTAAGACCTAAAACCATAAAAACCCTAGAAGAAAACCTAGGCAATACCATCCAGGACATAGGCATGGGCAAAGACTTCATGACTAAAACACCAAAAACAATTGCAGGAAAAGCCAAAATTGACTAATGGGATCTGATTAAGCTGAAGATCTCCTGCACAGCAGAAGAAACTATCATCAGAGTAAACAGGCAACCTACAGAATGGGAGAAAATTTTTGGAATCCATCCATCTGACAAAGGTCTAATATCCAGAATCTACAAAGAACATAAGAAAAAAGCAAACAACCCCATTAAAAAGCGGGAAAGGATATGGAGAGACATTTCTCAAAAGAAGACATTTATGCGACCAACAAATGTGAAAAAAAGCTCATCACTGGTCATTAGAGAAATGCAAATCAAAATGCAATGAGATGGTATCTCATTGTGGGACCACCCACACTCAGAGATGAGAAAGAACCAAAGCAAGAACTCCAATAACTCAAAAGGCCGGAATGTCTCCAGACAACTGCCCCAGTTATCCAACAAGAGTTCTTAACCAGGCTGAGCTGGCTGAAATGACAGAAACGGAATTCAGAATATGGATACGAATGAAGATCATTGAGATTCAAGAGGATAATAAAACCCAATTTGAGGAAACTAAAAATCACAGTAAAGTGATATAGGAGCTGAAGGATGAAATAGCCAGTGTAAAAAAGAATTTAACAACTCTGACAGAGCTGAATAATGCAATACAAGAAGTTCGCAGTGCAATCACAAGAATTAACAACAGAGTAAACCAAGCTGAGTAAATAATCTCAGAGGTTGAAGACTGGTTCTCTGAAATAAGACAGTCAGACAAAAATAAAAAGAAATGAACAAAACCTCTGAGGAGTATGGGATTCCATATAAAGAGGCCAAATCTATGAATTATTAGCATCCTTGAAAGGGAGGGGGAGAAAGCAAATAACTTGGAAAATATATTCCAGGATATCATCTATGAAAACTTCCCCAACCTTGCTAGAGAGGTCAACAGTCAAATTCACGAAATACAGGGAACTCCTGCAAGATTCTGCACAAAAAGATTATCCCCCAAGACATATAATTGTCAGATTTTACAAGGTAGAAATGAAAGAAATAATGTTAAAGTCAGTTCAAGAGAAAGGGCAGGTCACCTTCAAGGAAACCCCATCAGGCTAACAGCAAACTTCTCAGCTGAAACTCAATGGCCAGAAGAGACTGGGGGCCTATATTCAACATTCTTATATTCAACATTCTTAAAGAAAAAGATCTTCAACCAATAATTTCTTATCTGACCAAACTAAGCTTCCTAAGTGAAGGGGAAATAAGATTCTTTTCTGATACAAATCTTGAGGGAGTTTGTTGTCACCAGATTTCCTTACAAGAAAATTTGAAAGGAGCACTAAATATAGAAAGGAAAGACCACTACCAGCTAAAACAAAAACACACATAAACACACAGACCAGTGTCACTATAAAACAAGCAAACATAACCAGCTAACACACATATCAATACTAACCTTGAATGTAAATGGGCTAAGTATCCCCACTTAAAAGGCAGAGGAGTGGCAAGATGGATAAAAAAGCAAGACTCAATGGCATACTGTCTTTAAAAGACCCATCTCACATGTAATGACACTCACAGGCTCAAAATAAAGGGATAGAGGAAAGTCTACTAAGCAAATGAAAAACAGAAAAAAGCAGGGGTTTCAATCCTAATTTCAGAGAAAACAGACTTTAAGCCAACAAAGATCAAAAAAAAGACAAAGGACATTACATAATGGTAAAGGTTCAATTAGACAAGAAGTCCTAACTATCCTGAGTATATACGCACCCAAAAAAGGAGCATCCAGATTTATAAAACAAGTTTAGAGACCTACAAAGAGGCATAGACTCTCACACAATAATAGTGGGAGACTCCAACACTTCACTGACACTATTAGACAGATCATTGAGGCAGAAAATTAACAAAGAGATTCAGGACCTGAACTGAACAATGGACCAAGTGGATCTGATAGACCTTAATAGAACTCTCCACCCCAAAACAACAGAATATACATTCTTCTCATCATCACATGGCACATACTCTAGAGTCAACCACATAATTAAACATAAAACCATCCTCAGCAAATGCAAAAGAAAGAAAACCATACCAAGCACACTCTCAGACAATAGCACAATAAAAAATAGAAGTCAAATCTATAAAAATTGCTCAAAACCATGCAGTTACATGGAAACTAAACAACATGCTCTTGAATGAGTTTTGGGTAAATAATGAAATTAAGGCAGAAGTAAAAAAGTTCTTTGAATATAATGAGAAAGAAGTTACAACATAGCAGAATTTCTGGGACACAGCTAAGGCAGCATTAAGAGAGAAATTCATAACACTAAATACCCACATCAAAAGTTAGGTCTCAAATTAACCACCCTACCATCACAACTGAAAGAATTAGAGAAGCGAGAAAAAACCAGCCCCAACGCCAGCAGAAGACAACAAATGACCAAAATTGGAGCTGAACTGAAGGAAATCAAGACACCAAAAGCCACTGAAAAGACCAATGTGTCCAAGAGTTGTTTTTTGAAAAAATTAATACAATAGATAGACCACTTGCTAGAATAATAGAGAAGACCCAAATAAACACAATTACAAATGATGAATAGAATGTTAGCACTGATCCTCCAGAAATAAAAACAACCACCAAAACTACCACAAACACCTCTATGCACACAAACTAGAAAACCTAGAAGAGATGGATAAACACCTGGACAGATACACCCTTCCAAGACTACCAGGAAGAGACCAATAGCAAGCTCTCTAATTGAATCTGTAATAAATAGCCTACCAATTAATAAAAGCCCAGGACCTGGTAGATTCACAGCCAAATTCTACCAGTTCTACAAAGAAGAGCTGTTACCATTCCTATACAAGCTATTCCAAAAAATAGAAGAGGGGGGACTCCTCCCTGAGTTATTCTGTGAGGCCAGCATCATCTTGATACCAAACCTGGCAGAGACATAACAAAAAAAGAAAACTTCAGACTGGCCATGGTGGCTCTGCCTGTAATCCCAGCACTTTGGGAGGCCGAGGCAGGTGGATCACGAGCTTAGGAGATTGAGACCATCCTGGTCAACACGGTGAAACCCCATATCTACTAAAATACAAAATATTAACTGGGCATGATGGTGTGCACCTGTAGCCCTAGTTACTCAGGAGGCTGAGGCAGGGGAATCGCTTGAATCTAGGAGGCAGAAGTTGCAGTGAGCCAAAATGGCACCACTGCACTCCAACCTGGTGACAGAGTAAGACTCTATCAAAAAAACAAACAAACAAAACAAAAAACAAAAAAACTTCAGGCCAATATCCTTGATGAACATCAATGCAAAAATCTTCAATGAAACACTTGCAAAAAAATTCAGCAGCACATCAAAAAGCTAATTCACCATGATTGAGCGGGCTTCATCCCCAGGATGCAAGGCTGGTTCAACATATGCAAATCAGTAAATGTGATTCATCACATAAATAGAACTAAAGACAAAAGCTAAATTATTATTTTAATAGATACAGAAAAGGCTTTCAATAAATTCAAAACCCCTTCATTTTAAAACTCTTAACAAACTAGGTATTGAAGTAACACACCTCAAAATAATGAGAGCTGTCTATGACAGACACACAGTCAACATCATACTGAATGGGCAAAAGCTGAAAGCATTTCCCTTGAAAATCAGTTCAAGGCAAGAATGACCTCTCTCACCCCTCCTATTCAACATGGTATTACAAGTCCTAGCCAGAGCAATCGGGCAAGAGAAAGAAATAAAGGACATCCAAATAGGAAGAGAGGAAGTCAAACTCTCTCTCTTTGCAGGCAACATAATTTTATATCTAGAAAACCCCATAGTCTCACCCCAAAATCTTCTTCAGCTGATAAACAACTTCAGTAAAGTTTCAGGATACAAAATTGACATACAAAAATTACTAACATTCCTGTACATGAAAAACAGTCAATCTGAGAGCCAAATCAGAAAGCAATCCTATTCACAATTGCCACAGAATGAATAAAATACCTAGGAATAAAGCTAACCAGGGAGTTAAAGGATGTCTACAATGAGAATTACAAAACACTGCTCAAAGTAATCGGAGAAGACACAAACAAATGGGAAAGCATCCCATGGTCATGGATAGGAAGAATCATTATTGTTAAAATGGCCATACTACCCAAAGCAATTTACAAATTCAGTGCCATGTCTATCAGACTACCAAGATATTCTTCACAGAACTAGATAAATAAAACTATTTTAAAATTCATATGGAACCAAAAAAGAGTCTCAGTGGCTAAGGCAATCCTAAGCAAAAGGAACAAAGCTAGAAGCATCACATTATCTGACTTAAAACTATAATAGAGAGCTATAGTAACCAAAACAACATGGCACTGGCACAAAAACAGGCACATAGACCAATGGAACAGAATAGAGAGCCCAGAAATAAGATTGCACACTCATGATCATCTGATCTTCAAGAAAGCTGGCAAAAACAAGAAATGGGGAAAAGACTCCCTATTCAATAAATAGTGCTTGGATAACTGTCTAGCTATATGCAGAAGAATGAAGCTGAACCCCTTCCCTACACTATATACAAAAGTTAACTCAAAATGGATTAAAGACTTAAACGTAAAATTCAAAACCATAAAAGCCCTGAAAGGCAACCTAGGCAATACCATCCTGGACATAGGAATGAGCAAAGATTTCATGACAAAGACACTAAAAACAATTGCAACAAAAGCAAAAATTGACAAGTGGGATCTAATTAAACTTAAGAGTTTCTTAAACTATCAACAGAGTCAACAGTCGACCTACAGAATGGGAGAAAATATTTGCAAACTATGTATCTGATAAGGGTTTGATAACCAGAATATATAAGGAACATAAATAAATTTACAAGAGAAAAACAAACTCCATTAAAAAGTGGGCAAAGAACATGAACAGATGCTTTCCAAAAGAAGACATACATGCAGCCAACATGCATATGAAGAAAAGCTCAATGTCACAAATCATTACAGAAATGCAATCAAAGGCACAATGAGATACCACTTTATACTAGTAAAAATGACTATATAAAAGTTAAAAAAAAACAAAGGCTGGCAAGGTTGTGGAGAAAAGGGAACACTTATACACCATTGATGAGAGTGTAAATTAGTTCAACCTTTATGGAAAGCAGTATGGTGATTCCTCAGAAAGCTAAAAGAGGAACTACCATTTGACCCAGTCATCCCATTACTGGGTATATATCCAGAGGAATAGAAATCATTTCACCTTAATGACACATGTATGTCAATGTTCACTGCAGCACTATTTATGATAGCAAAGACAAGGAATCAACCTAAATGCCCATCAGTGACAGACTGGATGAAGAAAATGTGCTACATATACTCATGGAATACTATGCAGCCATAAAAAAGAACAAGATTATATATTCAGTGGGAATGTGGATGGAGATAAAGGCTATTATCCTCAGAAAACTAACAGGAACAGAAAACCAAATACTGCATGGTCTCACTTATAAGTACAAGTTAAATGATAAGAACTTATGAACACAAGGAAGGAAACAACAGACACTGGGGTCTACTTGAGAGTGGAGAGTGGTAGGAGGAGGGAGAGGAGCAGAAAAGATAACTATTGGGTACTGGGCTTAATACTTGGGCGATGAAATAATTTGTAAATAAACCCTCACGACATGAGTTTACTTATGTAATAAACCCTCACATGTATTCTAAACCTAAAATTAAAAGATGAAAAAAAGACTGCCAAAAGGCTACTAGAACTGGTAAATGATCTTAGTCTAAGGTCTCAGGATAGAGACTTTTGTTATCAATAAAATCAATGTACCAAAAGCATAGCATTCCCATACACTAATAATGTCTAGGCTGAGAGTAAAATATAAAACACAATCCCATTTATGTAAGCCACAAAGAAAATGAAATACATAGGAATACAGCCTACCAAGGAGGTGAAAGATCTCTACAAGGAGAACTACACAATTCTACTGAAAGAAATCAAAGATAACACAAAGTAATGGAAAAACTTTCCAAGCTTATGTATTTAAAGGATCAATATTGTTAAAATGGCCATACTGCTTAAGGCAATTTACAGATTCAGTGCAATTCCTGTCAAACTACCAATGCCATTCTTCAGAGAATTAGAAAAAACTGTTCTAAAATTCATATGGAACCAAAAAAGAGCCTGAATAGCTAAAGCAATTTTAAGCAAAAAGAAGAAAGCTGGAGGCATTACATTGTCCAATTTCAAATTTTACAATAAGACTACAGTAATCAGAACAGCATGGTATGGTACAAAGTAGACATCTATCCTAATGGAACAGAATAGAAAACTCAGAAATAAAGCTGCACACTTAACAGCCATCTGATTTTGAAAAAGACAAAAAAAAAAAAAAAAGATATAAATGGACTCCCTATTCAATAAATGATGCTGATGAAATCGCCTTGTTGTCTGGGGTAATTTCTGAGGTTTGTTGTCCCATGACCACAGAAAACCAGGACGTGAACCCACCAGAGTGAGGTTAAGAGAGGAGGTTTAATGGGCAAAAGAAAGAGAAGAGATCTCTGCACAGGGAGGTATGCTGGAGAAAATGGGTTGTTGCTTCTGCAGTGAAATGTGGGTTTTATAGATGAGCTTGAGGGGGCAGGGTCTGATTTACATATGGCATGAAAGATTGGTCAGACCAGGCATGCCATTTGCATAGCGCTTAAAGAAGCTGGCCACTCAACCCTAATCTTTTATTATGCAGATGGTTGTCTACCTGGCCTGTGCCATGTTCCCTGGTTCTTTACTAGTGACAAAGAAAAGGGAAGATGGAGCCTCCATGTTGAAAATACCTGACTTCCAGTCAGTCCCTTTTCTATTGGCACAGCTGCCATCATTCATGCATGCAACCTTCCAGCCTGCTTATCTACGTCTGCTGCTCGATTTTTCAGGCTACTCTTTGTTAGAAAAGAAGTTATTTGGGGCTGCTTTCTGTTAAAAGGGAAGCCTTGCTGAGGATTCCTTTACCCTCACTATCTGCCTAAATAATTTCTTTCTAGTTCTGTATCACTGGTATAACTGGCTAGCCATGTGCAGAAGAGTTAAAATAGACCCTTACCTTTCACCATATAGAATAATTAACTCAAGATAATGAAAATTTTAAATGTGATACCTCAATCTAAAAATTTTAGAAGAAAACCTAGGAAATACCCTTCTCAACATTATCCTTGGCAAACAATTTTTTGGTTATGTCCTTAAAATCAATGGCAATAAAAACAAAAATTGATAAATGAGACCTAATTAAACTAAAAAGCTTCTGCACAGCAAAATAAACTGTTAATGAAATATACAGACAGCCTGCAGAATGGGAAAAGTTATTTGCAAACTATGCATCTGACAAAGGTCTAATATCTGGAATCTGTAAGGAATTTAAACAGAACAACAAGGAAAAACAATAACCTCATTTAAAAATGGGCGTAGGACATGAACAGACACTCCTTAAAAGAAGACGTACAAGTATCCAACAAGCGTATTAAAAAACACTTATCATCACTAATCATCAGAGAAATGGAAATCAAAACCACAATAAGATACCGTCTCACACTAGTCAGAATGACCACTATTTAAAAGTCCAAAAACAACAGACGCTGGTGAGGCTGTAGAAAAAAGAAAATGCTAATACACTGTTGGTGGGAATGTAAACTAGACTAACCACTGTGGAAAGCAGTTTGGAGATTTCTCATAATACTTCAAACAGAGCTATGATTTGACCCTCAATTGAAATATCAAAAAGATGCATGCACTCGTTTTTATCACAGCACTATTCACAACAGCAAAGATATGGAATCAACTTACGTGCTCATCAGTGATGAATTGCATAAAGAAAATGTGGCATATATACTCCATGGACTAGTACACAGCCATAAAAAAGAATAAAACCATGTTCTTTATAGCAACATGGACAGAGCTGGAGGCCATAATCCTAAGCAAATCAATGCAGGAACAGAAAACCAACTACTGAAGGTTCTTACTTATGAGTGGAAACCAAGCACGGAGCACACTTAGACAAAAATATGGGAACAACAGGCACCGCAGACTACTAGAGGGGAGAGGACAGTAGGGAAGAATGGTTCAGAAAACTACCTACTTTGGATTATACTCACTATCCTGGTGTAACATACCCATGTAACAAACCACCACATGTTCTCCTTGTATCTGAAACTAAAAGTTGAAAGAAAAAAAATTGGAAAAATTCATGTAACAAACCAGCACATGTACTCCCTGTATCTAAAAATAAAAATTGAAAGAAAAAAAAATTGGAAAAATTATCAAGGACAATTGACTGGCCAAAGATTTTTTGAGTAATATGCCACAAGCAGAGGAAACCAAAGCACAGATGGACAAATGGGATCACGTTAAGCTAAAAAATAAACAAAACCCCCCACAAGATTCTCTTATCTTAGACTTTTGACAATGTGATTATATTGTGCTTCATAATAGTGTTTTTTGGGCTGATCTTGCTTATGATTCACTGAGCTTCATGAATCTGGATTTCCATATCCTTCCCAAGTGAGGAAGGTTTCCAGACAGTATGTCTTTAAAGAAAAAATATTTTTGACCTTTTATCTCTCTCTTCTCCTTCTGAAGTTTCTATACTTTCTATACCATATTCTTGGTGGTGTCTCAAAGGTCTCTTATGCTTTATTTGCCACTTTTTATTCTTTTTTCTTTTTTTACTCTAATTTGTTAATTTTAAATGACTCTTTTTTGAGTTCACTAATTCTTCTGCGTGTTTGAGTCAGGTATTGAAACTCTTTATTGACTTATTTCTTTCTTTCATTGTGTTCTTCAGCTCCAGAATTTTTGTTTGGTTGTTTTTAGTGGTTTATATTTCTTTATTAAATTCTTATTTTGTTCATGTATTTTTGTTTTAGAGTTTTTAGTACTCTCTTCTTTTGCATCTCACTGAGATTTTTAAAGATGATTGTCTTGAATTATCTTAAAGGAAACTTATAAATCTCCATTTATTTGAATCAGTTGCTAAAGCTTTATTCATTTCCTTTGGTGGTGTCATATATGTCTGATGCTTTGTTATTTGTTTATCCTTGTACTGGTGTCTGTGCACTTGAAAGAGCAGACATCTCTTTCAGTCTTTACAGACTGGTTTCGGTAGGTTAAGACCTTCTCCTATTAGGGTCCTGGGCTGATGAGATTGCCTTCAGTGTCATGGTTGAATGGGGTTACAGCCGGATCACATGGTTGCTTATGGGTCCAGAGTGGGATCTTTGGTTCATGATCCTGTTACTAGGGCTTCTAGCAGGCTTGTATCCTCCTTAGTCCCTCAGAGGACCAAACTGGCTCTAGCATCATACTCTGTAGGGCTGGGGAGGGAATGAGGGTCCACTTCAGGGTCTGTAGATGGTGGGTCTATTATTAGGTGTGTAGTTGGGGGAGAGTTTATCTATTTTTCTGGGAAGGCTGCTCATGGGTCTCTGAGTGGGTTCCTCAACCTGTGGAGAGGAGTTAGTGCTAAGTCACAAGGTTTCCTCGGAGTCTATAGCTGAAACCAGTGTCTTCATGTCTGTCTCTGGGGTCATGGATGAGTGTGTTTTCTGGCAGGTATCTGGGCAGGCAAACTTGCTTCAGACTGTAGTTAAGATGGGCTGGAGCTGGATCACAGGATTGTTTCAAGATCTGAAATAAAACTAAGGTCTGTACCTTTAGGGGCACTTATGATGTCTCTCTCTAGGTCCCTGTGTGGGCAAACTGCTCTCTAGCATAGCTGAGAAGGGTTGAACCCCCTTTTCTGGCCCATTTCAGGATGTGCTGTGAAACCTAGGTCAACGGTCTCCCAGTCGGGACATGGATGCACATGCCCTCCCTCTGTATCCCTGAGCTGGCAAGACTGCTCACAGCCCACAGCTGAGAAGGATGAGAGTCATGATTCAAGGCAGTTTCAGAAACTACCATGGAACTGAAGTCAGCAAGCCTGTACTGCTGACAAAGATGAGTGAGTCTCACAGCAATTTCCTGTGATTAACTCAGGCCACAGTTGAGAGGAGTTTGAGTGGAGATTCAGGGCCATTTTAGTATCTTCTAGAGGACAGAGGTCGGCAAGCATGCCCCAGGGGAACAGATGTATCTGTCTCCCAGGAAGTCTCTGTGGGTGAAAGACTGATCTCAAAAGTTGTGGCTGAGAGTAGCTAAAGCCAAGTTAGAGGGCTGTTTCAGGGTCTACATTGAGACTACAGTTGATATGCCTACCTCCTGAGACACTAGTGTTTGAGTCTCCTCCTGGGCTCCTGGACAAATGGTTTTGGCAGCACGACGAAGTCCTAATGCGGCTGAAGGCAAGTCCACAGGAGGATGGGTCTCTTTTCAGGTCTGGAGATGGAATCACTGTTGGTAAGTCTGCCACTTGGATGCAAATCTATTCTCTAAAACAACCCTCCTAGGTCTTGGGTTCCACTGGCATCTTACAAACTCCTACTTGAATTCCAAAACTCCCTCAAAGGGAGTTTCCTCCACTTTTGTCTGTGGATAGCTGAAAAATTATTGTTGCTATGGGGGCATATGTGTGGGGGACCACCTATTCTGCCAATTTGCTGACTTTCCTCCTAGTGAGATTTTAAAATTACTTTTTCTCCACACAGAGTTTGACTTCAGTTTTTGTCATTTACAACGAAATATTTCCATCGAAGTTGAGATAATTTGTTATGGTGGAGAATGGATAAATGAAGAATGTGATGAATAGATATTTAATATTTCAATCTCTGGTATGCTAATATATTTCAAAATTGATTAATATTTTACCTTTCCAAGATACATTTATTTTCATCAACGGTAATCTGAAGATTAAATAATCTATTTTTTAAAAATTAAATGCAAAAATTTAAGAACTAAGTTAATAACATAACTTTGGCAATGATGGTTTTTGTGTCAGCTACAGTCAACTGAGTAATTACTGCAGTAATTTTTCAGAATAATTAAGGAAAAAATCAGTAGCTATCAGTTGATAATGTTACTATGAGTTTTAGAATGTTTTCTATTATAATGGAAGTGACATAATAAAATAATATAAAGAAAAGAAGTATGCAATGTTAAGATTTAGCAATCTAGTCCAAAAGGCACTCTTAACAAGGTGAGGGTTGGCAATGTTTGTGATCAAAAGAGAAAAAAAAATTCTCATAGGCGCTTGAAAAATGGACCAACTAAATGACCCACTTTCAAAGTCAACCTTGTACTTTTAACAGACCAGAGTATCCTATATTTTGGAGGTGTGTGATGAGATTAAACTGATTTCACAATAGCCCATGTGTAGAATTTCCTGTTCAAACCTTAGTAACACGTTGATGAGAAATCTACTTTTTCCACTCTTGACTCACTCTGAGCCTTCACAGGGCAGTCTGCAAAGATTGTAGGCATTGTTTGTTCTTATCCTGAATTTATGCCTTTAAATTTCACCTTTTATTACCCAGCTATAGCAGGCCTTTTTGTGAGACTAACCTGGCCTCTCCACTAAAGGATGTGTGACTTTCTGGGGACAGAAGGTATGTGTTGCTACTCTCCAACTCTCTACTAGCCTACCTCATTTAGTGGGTGATTACAAGTGCTCAATATGGTACAAAGGAGGTATAATTAATATACAGTAAAATCAAAGTAGAATATTGCTGTCTTCATTTGAATAACTCAGGGTAAAAACCATATGAAATATGTTGAAGGATTTCTTAAAGTTTTCAAATTCTTGTTTGTGGAAACCTAGTGGGTTTGTTGATCAATATAATTTAAGTGAAACCTATTAATCTCACAATAATGAACAATTAATTTTGTATTTTGTAATCAGTACATCATGTATCTTTGAATAATAATTTATATTTAGCTTAGCCATTAAAGATTATTAAAATAAATGAATCAATTGATGAAAGCCAAATACAGTTCCTCAGACATGTAGATTAAATAAAAGCAGTTTTTATTTTTAATAAAAATCACAATGAGGTAGAGTACATAAAATGCTAAAGGTAATACAAAACAATCAAAATACTTTTTTAAAGTTTATCAAAATATTGCAAAAAAAGATGTAGCACACGGATATAGGAGACTTATCTGAAGATTCATTTTCCATTCTTTAACTGACACGAATCAGAAACAGTAACATAACAATTGTGACTAAAATAATAATTAAAATAGCTAATGCTTATTGAGAACTTGAAGTGCCAGGTTGAGTGGTAAATGTTTTACATGCAACGTTTTATATGTTCTTATTCCCATCTTAGATTAACAAACTGGGTTATTAAACATAGAATAACTTTTTAAAGGTCACACATTGTAAGTGTCAAAGCTAGAATTCATTCTAGATCTCACTGACTCCAGAGCCCATTGACTAAATGATTTAATTACATTATCTGAAATTTTACAAGTACTTATACAACAAAAGTGGCCTTTACTCACCTTGACAACTGTAAAATCTTTCTATAAGTTTAAATGAAATGTGCTTTAACATGAATTACCTATACTTTTATTTATCATTTTTTGGTTCATAATTTAGCCAGGAAATAAATTACCAATTACTTATTAAATTACCAATACTTCTATAAGTATTAACAATTTATATGGTGTTCCTAATACTATTTAGGTTATTCATAAGTTAACAGTGTCACATAGCATTTTCTGACATGTACAAATATTCACATTTGTAATCATTTTTAATAATTTAAATAATTTTTAATAATTTCTTAGAACATTTCAACCATTAAGAAAAGACCATTTAATTACCCCTATTGATTTTCATTAATGTATATAAATTACTAAATAAAAGTAATTTAGTGCAAGAAATTTATATATATGTGTGTGTGTGTATATATCTCAACTTTACTATTACTCATGTGCAGACCACATCGTCTTAACCATTACTGGATTTCAAAATTAACATAAAAAATGAGTGCAGAACTTTTTCTAATACATTTTAATTTTTAATACAGGTAAAGCATCAGACTTTAAGAAATATATTTTTATTCCTGAACTTCTTTATTCCTTAGTAATTTATTGCTTCTTATTGCCCCAGCAATAATATTTTGTCAAACGTAGAAATTTCTCTCTTTTTTTTTTTTTGAGTCAGAGTCTCACTCTGTCGCCCAGGCTGGAGTGCAGTGGCACGATCTCGGCTCACTGCAACCTCTGCCGCCCGTGTTCAAGCGATTCTCCTGCCTCAGCCTCCTGAGAGTTGGGACTACAGGCTCCTGACATCGTGTCCGGCTAATTTTTGTATTTTTAGTAGAGACGGGGTTTCACCGTGTTAGCCAGGATGGTATGGATCACCTGACCTTGTAATCGGCACGCCTCGGCTTCCCAAAGTGCTGGGATTACAGGCATGAGCCACCGCGCCCGACCCAAAAATCTTTTTTTTAAAACAAATATTTTACCATAAGAACTACTTGTTTAGGCCTGAAGAAAATTAGAGAAAGAACTTTAGATTCTTTAATGCAAAATGAGCTCCAATACTCGTTCTCCACCTCACCCTTTTAACTGCACTAGGGAATATTGTATATAAACCATTTATTAACTTCTTAACTACGGTTATTGTAGAGTACAGTCCCTGACATCACACACTGCAGAGATGGATAACCAAGGAGTAATCTACTCAGACTTGAATCTGCCCCCAAACCAAAAGAGGCAGCAGCAAAAACCTAAGGGCAATTCAAGATCCACTTTAGTAACTGAACAGGAAATAACCTATGCGGAATTAAACCTTCAAAAAACTTCTCAGGATTTTCAAGGGAATGACAAAACCAATCACTGCAAAGGTAAAGCATTCAAAAGATCCTCACTATAACTGTCTAGGATGTGCAGCTTGGGGTACAGGGATGTGGGGAAAGAGCCGGGAGTGCTCACATATTTTCTATTTGCAAAGATCAGAATTTCAAGTTGAGATATGCTATTTCAATATAAAATATGAAGACTGATTTAACTCATTGTTGAAATGTGTAGTCTTCGTCAAAGAATTCATGGAGCATTATTTTTACTGAAAACGCAATGGTATATTATTCTGAGAAAAAGATTACAATGGGAGATGAGGGTTTGGGGTCCAAGTTTCTCCGTATGATTCCTGTGCATTCAGGTTCTTTTGTTTTTGAATCTTCTAAACAACTATGTCCACCTCTCCTTTCGCACTGTTCCCATTTCACTCCCTGCAGATTTACCCTCAGCTCCAGAGAAGCTCATTGCTGGGATACTGGGAATCATCTGTCTTGTCTTAATGGCCTCTGTGGTAACAATAGTTGTTATTCCCTGTAAGTCTATTTTAGAAGATTACAAGGGGAATTTTCACGTTAATGATTGAATGTGCCTCTATACATTTCATATTTTCAGGGAATAGAATTCTCATTGTAATGTATATCTTTGGACTGAATGTGGAATGGTCATTCAGAATTTGTCAAAGAATAAATGAAAGAATAATTGTTGAAAGTATTCGCTTCTGATGCAATTGCATGTATATATTTTGATTTCATAACTCAAAAATATGTTCTAGGAGTCTGAAAAACCTTACTGAGAAATAGAAATTAATTTTTGAAAGTAGTTAAATCACGAATTATAAGAACTATATGAGATGGTGAAATTTGGTTCTTTAGATCTATGAAATACTTTTCCAAAAAACTATTATTACTTTATCAAATTTTTCTTAAAATCATTTTTATTCGATATTATTCTAACACAAAAAAATTCAAACAAAAACTTAAAATTATTATGATTGATTTAGATGCTAATTTTTTACAAAGATTACTTTAATTTTTCTAGCTACATTAACACAGAAGCACAACAATTCTTCCCTGAATACAAGAACTCAGAAAGGTATATAATAATTTTTAAAGTTTTAATATTGTACAGTTTATTTTTTCTTGATCTTAGGCTGTACAAAAAAAAATTTGGGGTGAAAAATTATAAAATTTGGCAATAAATGTTCAGCATTCCCTTGTCATCAACTGTAAGTAAAATCACTATGCTTTGTTTTTATCTGTTGTGTTCAAATTCTTATTGCTATGAGATACAAGTTATTTATTGCTCCTTAAAAATCAGATTAGTTCATTGATTTTCAAGACATGTATAGAGTAGATTTTTGTTTGCTGGTTTGCTTTATATGGGAACACAATTAGGAGATGAGAGGTTGACCTTTTATTGCGCATATGTATATAAGTGACTGGGGTATTTTAAAACTACATATTTACCAGCCTCTGAAGATGCATAGATATGTTGCATGCATAAAGGTTTATACCTTTGCAAATATGTAAAAAAAAATTTCATTTTTAAAAATTCATATTGGTCTAGACAGTAATTCATATCTTTATTTAGCACATCACTGTGGCCATTGTCCTAAGGAGTGGATTACATATTCCAACAGTTGTTATTATATTGGTAAGGAGAAAAGAACTTGGGCAGAGAGTTTGCTGGCCTGTACTTCGAAGAACTCCAGTCTGCTTTCTATAGATAATGAAGAAGAAATGGTAAGATGTAAATGTTATAAGCACTTTATGAAAAACTTATTTCGGTCAATAATATATTTGTAGAAATCATCCATATGTGTGGATATATATATTTAGCTTATGTTTTTAGTAGGGAGTAGCTTATATGTTTTCAAGTTTATGTAATAGTTAATTGATTGACTTAATAATGTTTAAAAATTCATATACTGCTAACGTGCTTTTGATTATTTTCAGTTTTTGCTTTCATGGAAAACCATGCTTCTATAAATGCTTTGAATCCACAATAAATGTTGCTATCTAATTTTATCAGGCATTATATGATCTGGTCGTGCAGATTGGTCACAAAGTGAATGAACTCCTGTGATACAAGTCAGATCATGAAATAACAGTTTCCAGCTCTAGCAGTTCCACCCCTGTGTGTGCCCTCATCACTTATCCTGACTCCTCTCCAAAACATTGTCTTGACTTTTAATGTTATAAATAACATTTGCCTGTTTTTGAATTTATATAAAGGGAATCATACAGTGTAAATTTCATGTCTGTGTTTTTCACTCCTATCTGATATTTGTGCAATCCCTCCATATTATTGCAGTTATCTGTCATTTGTTACTGTTCACTGCTGTACTATATACAAAGAACACTAAGAATCCATTGAGTCCTTGTTTCTGGGTGGGGAAGTGGGTCTCCCGCCCTCAGGGACAAAGAGGACCCTGGGTGGTGCACTGGTAGTCATGGGGTCGCTTTGCTGATCCTCCTCACCCACATCCACCCTGGTGTCTCTTGGAATGAGAAGGAAGCACTTCCTCTGGCTGCATTGATAGCAGGTCTCCTGGTAGCTCATCCTCGCCAGTGGTACCAGCCTCGCCTGGTGGTGTGGAGGGGACTCCCCATCATTACCCTCCTCCTGTTGCCAGGTTGGGTGCAGGGAAACAGCAGGCCTAGGTCACCGTCTTCTGTCGGGTGGGGGACTTCACATGCTCGCTCGGCCACTTTGTTGATCCCCGATGCTAGGGTCCCAGACGATGTCATCTATCTCTTTCCACCTTTCAGAGTTCTCCATTGCTTTTGTCTTTCATTAATCACAGTTGCTTTTAGCCGGGAGTACCAGAGAGAGACGAGTCTACACCACCTGGTCAGGACCACTGTTATTCCACCAAAACTAGATCAGTTAAAAGTGAGGGCTTATCTAGTTAAAGAATGGTGTGGTGCCCAGAAAACTCAATCTGTAGCTTCTATGTCATTTATTTCCAAATAACAACCTCTCATTTCTCTTCTAAATCTCCTACTCTGGAAAATATAGTACAAAAATAGATTGATTTCATCACAGTATCTGGAGGAATGAATGCACAGTATCAGGAAACTTATTTAAATCTTTCTTGTGTTTATTCAGTCATTTGGGGTAACTATAATAATGCAAGAATTAAAATGTCCTTATTAACATGCGAGTAAGAATGAAAGTACTAAGTATAAATGTTGAAGAGTTCATTTATATCAAAATTATAAACATATATGAAAGTTTTTGGTACCGCAAATAGTAGTTTTCAGCTTTAATATATTGTTTTTAAATGTTGTCATAATTATTATTTATGTGAAAATTCTTTCTTTTCTTTTAGAAATTTCTGACCGCCATTTCACCTTCCTCATGGATTGATGTGTTTCGTGACAGCAGTCATCATCCATGGGTGACAATAAACGGTTTGACTTTCAAACATGAGTAAGTTGTTTTGTACAGTGCTATATAAAAATATCTATATAAGTGAGAAATTCAGAAGAACAATATGAATAAATGTATGTGGAATCATTGACATGAAGAAAGATGTGGAAAGTTAGTGAAATATTGACATAAATATTTTACAATAGACTATAGTAGTCCATAATGTCTACCCACTCATTAGTCAGCTAGTAACCTTCTTGGTTATCAGATGGACCAGGGGTGTCCAATCTTTGGCTTCTGTGGTCCATATTGGAAGAAGAAGAATAGTCTTGGCCCACACATAAAATCCATTAACACTAATGATAGCTGACGAGCTAAAATATATATAGATCTCAGAATGTTTTCAGAAAGTTTACGTATTTGTGTTGGAACGCATTCAAAGCTGTCCTGGGTCACATGCGGCCCATGGGCAGCGAGTTGGACGAGCTTGAGACGGACTATCAGGGAATTGCAGAGCTTGTTTTTATTAAAAAGCCACGCTTACATTTTTCCTTAAGAATATCCTCAGAGCACAATGGTAGTGCTGTTGGCATATTGCTATAATTTTTATTAGTAGTAGTTATTGTTGTCAATCTCTTATTGTGCCTAATTTAGAAATTAAACTTTATCATAGTTATGAATGTGTAGAGAAAACATAATCTCTGTATAGGTTCTGTACTATCTGCTGTTTCAGGCATCCACTGGGGTTGAAACATATCCCCCGTGGATGAAGGGGGACCACGCTATTGAGTGTTCAGAATAATGACTCTTACTAATATTATGAAAAATTTAATTGCCCTTTTCCATAAAGTTCTTTTCTTACAGTACATGGAAAATGTTTTTGTCTCATGAATCATTTGCGTAAAATGTAACAGAATATGGATTTATTTCCATTACAGGATAAAAGAGTCAGATCATGCTGAACATAACTGTGCCATGCTACATGTACGTGGACTTTTTTCAGACCAATGTGGATCTTCAAAAATATATCATTGTAAGCATAAGCTTTAGAAGTAAAGCGTTTGCATTTGCAGTGCATCAGATACATTTTATGTTTCTTAAAATAGAAATAATATTATGATTGCATAAATCTTGAAATGAATTATGTTATTTGCTCTAATAAGAAAATTCTAAATCAATTATTGAAGTAGGATACACACAATTACTAAAGTACAGATATCCTAGCATTTGTGTCGGGCTTGTTTTGCGCAACATGATATATGTGGTATTCAGCCTTTCTAAAAGTTGCATGTTATATGAGTCAGTTTCTATGAAATATCAAGAACAGTCAAACCCATGGAGACACAAAGTAGAATAGTGGTTGTCAATGCCTAAAGGAAGTTGAAATAGGAGATGACCACTAATTGATAGAACGTTTATTTGTGTGGTGATGAAAACTTCCTAAATTTCAGTAGTGGTGATGGTTGTAACTCTGTGAATATACTAAACATCATTGATTTTTAATCATTTTAAGTGGATGAAATTTATGCTTTGTACATGACACTTAATAAAGCTATCCAGAAAAAAAAAAAAGCGTCTCCTGGGATTGTTTGTGACTGCATTTATTCTCTAAAGTAATTTTTAAAGATGAGCTTCTTTATAATATTGACTTTTCTAATCAACATAAAGTGTTTCTTTCAATGTACTGTGCTATCTTTAATATCTATTATATTTTGTATTTTGGGGGATTGAAGTCATACAGAATTGTAGGTATTTTACATTTATGCTTTTGTTAATGGCATCCTGATTCTAAAATTCCCTTTAATAGTTTTTGTTGTTATAAATAGAAATACAATTGATGTCTGCATTTTGATTTTATATCTACTTATTCCATTGATTTTATATATTTAAATCTATTATGTCAACTATTGATTTTTTTCTGGGTGTTCTATATAAAGAACATTTTATCTGCAAATCATCACACTTTTATTTTTTTTTAATCCATGTGCTATAACTTAGTTTTATTTTCATTTATTTTCACTGGCTAGGGTTTTATACCCATAGTTGAATAGAAAGTGCAATCAAAGTTCTGTGTGTATCATGTGTATCGTTTCCTGGTTTTGGCAAAAAATACTTAAACATGTTATTCATATTTACAAAGCTTGCTGGTTTTTTTCATCCTATCTTTCTCATATTGAAGCAGTTTTATAATAGTCCTATTTTCTAATAGATTTTATCAATTGTTGTAACATTTTTATTTGTATCAGTTGGAATCATATATGTTTTCTTTATATAACGTTTTTATAGACTACTTTTATTGTTTCAAATGTTAAACCAGCTTTTGTTTCTGAAATAAATCCAGGACGATCGTTGTATATTTCCCTCATAAAATATCAGTGCTGGCTGGGTGCGGTGGCTCACGTCTGGAATCCCAGCACTTTGGGAGTCTGAGGCGGGCGGATCACGAGCTCAGGAGATCGAGACCATCCTGGTCAACATGCTGAAACCCCGTCTGTACTAAAAATACAAAAATTAGCTGGACATGGTGGTGCACACCTATAGCACCTATAGGCTGAGGCAGGAGAATAACTTTAAACCGGGGGTCCGAGGTTGCAGTGAGCCGAGAGTGCACAACTGCATGGCCACAGAGGGAGTCTCTGTCTCAAAAAAAAAAAAAAAAAGTGGATATATATTTTATGTAGGGTAAGATTTATTTCTTCATCCATGTTCACAAGGATATTTGACCATGTTTTTGTTCATAGCTATAAACTTGAAAGGTTTTGGTATCAAGGCTATCTTGGGAAGAATTTCTGTTTTTCTGTAACCTGAAAGCATTTGGTGAGAGTACTGCTTTATTTTTAAATGTTATAATTCACTAGTAATGTCATCTGAGTTTGTAGACTATTTTTGTAGGAAAGTTTATGTCTAAACTGAATTTCTTTGATACATATGGGATGTACTCAGAATTCTATTTGAGGTGCTGCATTTGGTAAAGAGTATGAATTTTCTATTTCATACAGACATTAAAATGTAATGAAAATATAGTTTTATTGCCTCTAAATAACTTTATATACCACTATGGTACTTCCATGTTAAATAAGCCAGTTGTGGTGGCTGAAGCCTATAGTCCCAGCACTTTGGGAGGCATCACAGTGCCCGGCTCTTATCAATTTTAAAAAATGTTAAATTTGTTATTTTTGTGGATACATTAGTAGGCATATATTTTTAGTAGTCTCATCAAATTTTAAAAGCATTTTCATTGAAAATACCTTTGGCCTTGCTGTTCTCTCTATTGTAACATTCTTTATCGTGGCTTCTTACTGTTTATTCATTTTTTTCTTATATATCACTTGTATTTCTGTCTCTTATACACATCTAGATGTGTATAAGAGACAGAAATTTCAGTAGTGGTGATGGTTGTAACTCTGTGAATATACTAAACATCATTGATTTTTAATCATTTTAAGTGGATGAAATTTATGCTTTGTACATGACACTTAATAAAGCTATCCAGAAAAAAAAAAAAGCGTCTCCTGGGATTGTTTGTGACTGCATTTATTCTCTAAAGTAATTTTTAAAGATGAGCTTCTTTATAATATTGACTTTTCTAATCAACATAAAGTGTTTCTTTCAATGTACTGTGCTATCTTTAATATCTATTATATTTTGTATTTTGGGGGATTGAAGTCATACAGAATTGTAGGTATTTTACATTTATGCTTTTGTTAATGGCATCCTGATTCTAAAATTCCCTTTAATAGTTTTTGTTGTTATAAATAGAAATACAATTGATGTCTGCATTTTGATTTTATATCTACTTATTCCATTGATTTTATATATTTAAATCTATTATGTCAACTATTGATTTTTTTCTGGGTGTTCTATATAAAGAACATTTTATCTGCAAATCATCACACTTTTATTTTTTTTTAATCCATGTGCTATAACTTAGTTTTATTTTCATTTATTTTCACTGGCTAGGGTTTTATACCCATAGTTGAATAGAAAGTGCAATCAAAGTTCTGTGTGTATCATGTGTATCGTTTCCTGGTTTTGGCAAAAAATACTTAAACATGTTATTCATATTTACAAAGCTTGCTGGTTTTTTTCATCCTATCTTTCTCATATTGAAGCAGTTTTATAATAGTCCTATTTTCTAATAGATTTTATCAATTGTTGTAACATTTTTATTTGTATCAGTTGGAATCATATATGTTTTCTTTATATAACGTTTTTATAGACTACTTTTATTGTTTCAAATGTTAAACCAGCTTTTGTTTCTGAAATAAATCCAGGACGATCGTTGTATATTTCCCTCATAAAATATCAGTGCTGGCTGGGTGCGGTGGCTCACGTCTGGAATCCCAGCACTTTGGGAGGCTGAGGCGGGCGGATCACGAGCTCAGGAGATCGAGACCATCCTGGTCAACATGCTGAAACCCCATCTGTACTAAAAATACAAAAATTAGCTGGACATGGTGGTGCACACCTATAGGCACCTATAGGCTGAGGCAGGAGAATAACTTTAAACCGGGGGTCCGAGGTTGCAGTGAGCCGAGAGTGCACAACTGCATGGCCACAGAGGGAGTCTCTGTCTCAAAAAAAAAAAAAAAAAAAAAAAAGAAAAAAAAAAAAAAAAAAAAAGTGGATATATATTTTATGTAGGGTAAGATTTATTTCTTCATCCATGTTCACAAGGATATTTGACCATGTTTTTGTTCATAGCTATAAACTTGAAAGGTTTTGGTATCAAGGCTATCTTGGGAAGAATTTCTGTTTTTCTGTAACCTGAAAGCATTTGGTGAGAGTACTGCTTTATTTTTAAATGTTATAATTCACTAGTAATGTCATCTGAGTTTGTAGACTATTTTTGTAGGAAAGTTTATGTCTAAACTGAATTTCTTTGATACATATGGGATGTACTCAGAATTCTATTTGAGGTGCTGCATTTGGTAAAGAGTATGAATTTTCTATTTCATACAGACATTAAAATGTAATGAAAATATAGTTTTATTGCCTCTAAATAACTTTATATACCACTATGGTACTTCCATGTTAAATAAGCCAGTTGTGGTGGCTGAAGCCTATAGTCCCAGCACTTTGGGAGGCATCACAGTGCCCGGCCCTTATCAATTTTAAAAAATGTTAAATTTGTTATTTTTGTGGATACATTAGTAGGCATATATTTTTAGTAGTCTCATCAAATTTTAAAAGCATTTTCATTGAAAATACCTTTGGCCTTGCTGTTCTCTCTATTGTAACATTCTTTATCGTGGCTTCTTACTGTTTATTCATTTTTTTCTTATATATCACTTGTATTTAATTTCAGCTTTTCTATTTGTATTTTAGTGCATTCCAGTTAATTTAATTTTTAGGTCATCTTTTGTAATATATATACATTGAGGACAATCGGTTTTTACAAGAAAGAGTTCTGTTCTACTTTCCTTATAATTCATATAAAAATTGTGACCATTCATGTTGAGAATTTCTTTCACCCATATGTCATTTAGACATGTATTACTGAATCTAAAACCATGTAAGGTTGGCAGATTTTTTTTGTTGACTTCTATCGTAGGTAAACTGTAGTTAGAACATTTTCTATGGAGCTGGAAATATTCTTCATCTTTGTGTACAAAGATGTGGCTAGTGTGCTGAGAAACTTGTTTTACATGTTCTTTATTTTATATTAATTAAAGTTGAACTAGAATATCTATTTTTTAACTGTCCACTGGCCAAGCTTGGCTAGTGGTACTACATTGAAATCGTAGTCCTATATTTTTTTACTAATATGCTTAGAGTTATGAGATTATAGTGTATTTGGGGAAAATACGTGAAATTAAATATGTGAGTGTGCTACATATGTGTGAGTGTGTGCCTATGAGTGATAACTACTTGTCTAGT
>NW_012102576.1:1840965-1846117 GCF_000951045.1 Mandrillus leucophaeus | reverse complement strand
AAAACACTGTCTTGACTTTTAATATTATAAATAACATTTGCCTGTTCTTGAATTTATGTAAAGGGAATCATACAGTGTGAATTTCATGTCTGTGTTTTTCACTCCTATCTGATATTTGTGCAATTCTTCCATATTATTGCAGTTATCAGTAGTATGTTACTGTTCACTGCTGTACTATGTACAAAGAACACTAAGAATCCATTGAGTCCTTGTCGCTGGGTGGGGAAGTGGGTCTCCTGCCCTCAGGGACAAAGAGGACCCTGGGTGGTGCACTGGTAGTCATGGGGTCCCTTTGCTGATCCTCCTCACCCACATCCACCCTGGTATCTCTTGGAATGAGAAGGAAGCACTTCCTCTGGCTGTATTGATAGCAGGCCTCCTGGTAGATCATCCTCGCCAGTGGTACCAGCCTCGCCTGGTGTTGTGGAGGGGACTCCCCTTCAATACGGAGCAGGAGTGAGCTTTGCTGGGCCTCCTCCTGTCGCCAGGTTGGGTGCGAGGAAACAGCAGGCCTAGGTCACCTTCTTCTCTCCGGTGGGAAACTTAACATGCTCGCTCAGATACTTTGTTGAATCCTGATGCTAGGGTCCCAGACAATGTCATATTCCTCTTTCCACCTTTCAGAGTTCTCCATTGCTTTTGTCTTTCATTAATCCCAGAGTTTATAGTTATTTTTAGTAGGGAGTAGCAGAGAGAGATGGGTCTACAGCACCTGGTCAGGACCACTGTTATTCCACCAAAACCAAATCAGATAAAAAAGTGAGGGCTTGTCTAGTTAAAGAATGGTGTGGTGCCCAGAAAACCCAATCTGTAGCTTCTATGTCATTTATTTCTGAATGACAACCTCTCATTTCTCTTCTAAATCTCCAACTCTGGGACATATAGTACAAAAATAGATTGATTTCATCACAGTATCTGGAGGAATGAATGCACAGTATCAGGAAACTTATTTAAATCCTTCCTGTGTTTTTTCAGTCAATTGGGGTAACTATTATAAAACAAGAATTAAAATGTCTTTATTAACATGAAAATAACAATGAAAGTACTAAGTATAAACATTGAAGAGTTCATTTACATCAGAATCATAAACATTTATGATAGTTTTTGGTACCGCAAATAGTGATTTTCAACTTTAATATATTGTCTTTATAATGTTTTCATAATTATTATTTAAGTGAAAATTCTTTCTTTTCTTTTAGAAATTTCTGACCGCCATTTTACCTTCCTCATGGATTGGTGTGTCTCGTAACAGCAGTCATCATCCATGGGTGACAATAAACGGTCTGACTTTCAAACATGAGTAAGTTGTTTTGTACGGTGCTCATATAAAAAATATATAAAGGATAAATTCAGAAGAATAATACGAATAAATGTATGTGGACTCATTGACATGAAGAAAGATGTGGAAAGTTAGTGAAATGTTGATATAAATATTTTACCATAGACCATAGTAGTCCCTATATGTCAATTGCTCATTGGTCAGCTAGTAACCCTCTTGGTTATGAGATGGACCAGGGGCGTCCAATCTTTGGCTTCTGTGGGCCACATGGGAAGAAGAATAGTCTTGGGCCACACATAAAATACACTAACACTAATGATAGCTGACGAGCTAAAAAAAAAAAAAAATCACAGAATGTTTTAAGAAAGTTTATGTATTTAAGTTGGGCCACATTCAAAGCTGTCCTGGGTCACATGCAGCCCGTGGGCAGCCAGTTGGACAAGCTTAAGATGGACTATTAGGGAGTTGCAGAGCTTGTTTTTATTAAAAAGCCACGCTTACTATTTTCCTTAAGAATATCCTCAAAGCACAATAGTAGTGCTGTTGGCATATTGCTATAATTTTTTTATTAGTAGTCATTGTTGTCAATCTCTTATTGTGCCTAATTTAGAAATTAAACTTTATCGTAGTTATGAACGTGTAGAGAAAACATAATCTCTCTATAGGTTCTGTGCTATCTGCTGTTTCAGGCATCCACTGGGGTCTGAAAACATATCCCCCGTGGATGAAGGGGAACGATGCTATTGAGTGTTCTGAATAATGACTCTTACTAATATTATGAGAAATTTAATTACCATTTTCCATACCATAAATTTAATTACCATAAAATTCTTTTCTTACACTACATAGAAAATGCTTTTGTCTCATGAATCATTTGCTTAAAATGTAACAGAATATGGATTTTTCTCCCATTACAGGATAAAAGACTCCGATAATGCTGAACATAACTGTGCAATGCTACATGCACGTGGACTCAAATCAGACCAGTGTGAATCTACAGTAATATATCATTGTAAGCATAAGCTTTAGAAGTAAAGCATTTGCGTTTGCAGTGCATCAGATAAATTTTATATTTCTCAAAATAGAAATAATATTATGATTGCATAAATCTTGAAATGAATTACGTTATTTGCTCTAATAAGAAAATTCTAAGTCAATTATTGAAGTAGGATACACACAATTACTAAAGCACAGATATCCCAGCATTTGTGTCGGGCTCATTTTGCGCAACATGATATATGTGGTATTCAGCCTTTCTAAAAGTTGCATGTTTTATGAGTCAGTTTATATGAAGTATCAAGAACAGTCAAACCCATGGAGACACAAAGTAGAATAGTGGTTGCCAATGCCTAAGGGAGGTGGAAATAGGAGGTGATCACTAATTGATAGAACGTTCTTTGTGTCGTGATGAAAACTTTCTAAATTCCAATAGTGGTGATGGTTGTAACTCTGTGAATATACTAAACATCATTGATTTTTAATCATTTTAAGTGGATGAAATTTATGCTTTGTACATGACACTTCAATAAAGCTATCAGGAAAAAAAAGAGCCTCTCATGGGATCGTTTGTGACTGCATTTATTCTCTAATTTTCAAAGATGAGCTTCTTTATAATATTGACTTTTCTAATCAATATAAAGTGTTTCCTTCCTTCAATGTACTGTGTTATCTTTAATTTCTCTCTATCGTATTTTGTATTTTGGGCGATTGAAGTCATACAGAAATGTAGGTATTTTATATTCATGCTTTTGTAAATGGCATCCTGATTCTAAAATTCCCTTTAGTAATTTTTGTTGTTACAAATAGAAATACAATTGATGTCTGCATTTTTATTTTATATTTACTTATTACACTGATTTTATATATTTAAATCTATTATGTCAACTATTGATTTTTTTCTGGGTGTTCTATATAAAGAGCATTTTATCTGCAAATCATCACACTTTTATTTTTTTTAATCCACGTGCTATAACTTAGTTTTATTTTCATTTATTTTCACTGGCTAGGGTTTTATACCCGTAGTTGAATAGAAAGCGCAATCAAAGTTCTGTGTGTATCATATGTATCGTTTTCTGGTTTTGGCCAAAAATACTTCAACATGTTATTCATATTTACAAATCTTGGTAGTTTTTTTTCATCCTATCTCATTTCAAAGCAGTTTTATAATATTCTCATTTTCTAATAGATTTTATCAATTGTACCATTTTTACTAATTTGTATCAGTTGGAATGATATATGTTTTGTTTATATAACATTTTATAAACTACTTTTATTTTTTCAAATGTTAAACCAGCCTTTGTTTCTGAAATAAATCTATGATGATCATTGCATATTTGCCTCATATCAGTGCTGGCTGGGTGCGGTGGATCACGTCTGTAATCCTTCACTTTGGGAGACTGAGGTGGGCAGATCACGAGGTCAAACCATCGAGACCATCCTGGCCAACATGCTGAAACCCCATCTGTACTAAAAATACAAAAATTAGCTGGGCGTGGTGGTGCACACCTATAGCACCTATAGGCTGAGACAGGAGAATCACTTTAAACTGGGGGTCCGAGGTTGCAGTGAGCCAAGAGCGCACAACTGCACTCCAACCTGGCCACAGAGGGAGTCTCTGTCTCAAAAAAAAAAAAAAAAAAAAAAGTGGATATATATCTTATGTAGGGTAAGATTTATTTCTTTATCCATGTGCACAAGGATATTTGACCATGTTTTTGTTCATAGCTATAAACTTGAAAGGTTTTGGTATCAAGGCTATCTCGGGAAGAATTTCCGTTTTTCTGTAACCTGGAAGCATTTGGTGAGAGTACTGCTTTATTTTTAAATGTTATAATTCACTAGTAATGTCATCTGAGTTTGTAGACCTTTTTTGTAGGAAAGTTTATGTCTAAACTGAATTTCTTAGATACAGTGGGATATGCTCAGAATTCTATTTGAGGTGCTACATTTGGCAAAGAGTATTTATGAATTTTCTATTTCATATAGACATTAAAATGTAATGAAAATATAGTTTTATTGCCTCTAAATAACTTTAAATAACATTATGGCATTTCCACGTTTAATCTAGAAATAGGCCAGTTGTGGTGGCTCAAGCCTATAGTCCCAGCACTTTGGGAGGCATCACTGTGCCCGGCCCTTATCGATTTTTTAAAATGTTAAATTTGTTATTTTTGTGGATATATTAGTAGGTGTATATTTTTAGTAGTCTTTCATCAAATTTTAAAAGCATTTTCATTGAAAATACCTTTGGCCTTGCTGTTCTCTCTACTGTAACATTCTTTATCGTGACTTTTTACTGTTTATTCATTTTTTTCTTATACATCACTTGTATTTAATTTTAGCTTTTCTATTTTTATTTTAGTGCATTCCAGTTAATTTAATTTTTAGGTCATCTTTTGTAATATATATACATTGAGGGCAATCAGGTTTTACAAGAAAGAGTTCTCTTCTCTTCTATTTTCCTTATAATTCATACAAAAATTGTGACCATTCATTTTGAGAATTTCTTCCACCTATATGTTATTTAGACATGTATTACTGAATTTAAAACCATGTAATGTTGGCAGATATTTTTTACTGACTTCTATCGTAGGTAAACTGTAGTTAGAACATTTTCTGTGAAGCTGGAAATATTCTTCATCTTTGTATACCAAGATGTGGCTAGTGTGCTGAGAAACTGGTTTTACATGGTATTTATTTTGTATTAATTAACGTTGAACTAGAATATTTATTTATTTATTTATTTATTTATTTTTTTGAGACGGAGTCTGGCTCTGTCGCCCGGGCTGGAGTGCAGTGGCCGGATCTCAGCTCACTGCAAGCTCCGCCCCCCGGGTTTACGCCATTCTCCTGCCTCAGCCTCCCGAGTAGCTG
>NW_012102576.1:1837573-1839260 GCF_000951045.1 Mandrillus leucophaeus | reverse complement strand
TGGAAATATATAAGCACAGGTATTAATTATAACTTAATTTTTATTACATTCTGATTGAACACTACCAAGTGTTTAAACTCTGTTGTTCCCTTGTGTTTTCATAATAGACATTTTCATTGTTTACTTTCCACATAGAAACTTGTTAATTTAATACAATTTACAACAAACCTGCTGGCACTTTGATCTTGGACCTCCCTGCTCTCTGAACTGTGCGTAATATATCTATATGGTTAATATATTGCTTGGTTTGTGATATTTTATTATACCAGTACAAACAAAGTAAGATGACTCTCTATTTTATTTACCAATTAGCCTGTATCTGCTCCCCAAATTCTAATACAAATATTTATCTCAATGTTGGAAACTTTATCATTAATGCACTATATTCAGTATCCAATATCAAATTAAGTATATCCACACAATTCCTTTACTTTAAGTCTTCTTTTTGAATATCCAAGTTTTCATTGGGAATCTATGTTTAATCTATTGAAGATATTTAAATTTTATATTCTTTAGAGTTTGTGATAACTAATTCACTCCAATTTTTAAAATTACTTGAAAATTATTTTATTTCATGTTACATTAAAAGTATATTTTCACTTCTTGTTGACTTCCAACTTACCCATAAATCATATGAAACCACATATTGTCATTATTTGCTATAGTCACAGTAATACATTTGTAGGTTTGTGTTAGGGTTCTCTGGAGGGACAGAACTAATAGGATACACGTATCCTAGTTTTCACATGTATATATGAAAGGGGGTTTATTATGGAGAATTGGCTCACACAATCACAAGGCAAAGTCCCACAATAGGCCATCTGCATGCTGGGGAAGAAAGAAGCCAGTAGTGGCTCAGTCCGAGTCAAAAGCCTCAAAGCAGAGAGGCCAAAAGTGCAGCCTTCAGTCTGTGGCCGAAGTCCCAGGAGCCCCTGTAAAACCACTGGGGTAAGTACAAGAGTCAGAAAGCTGAAGAACCTGGAGTCTGATGTCCAAAGGCAGGAGGAACAGAAGCGAAGCATCCAGCATGGGAGAAAAATGAAAGCCAGAAGACTCAGCAAGGCAGCTTACCCCACCTTCTTCTAGCTGCTTTGTTCTACTCGCTCTGGCAGCCATTGGATGGTGCCCACCCACATTGAGGATGGGTCGTCTTCGCCCAGTCCACTCACTCAAATGTCAGTCTCCTCTGCCAACACCACCACAGATACAGTCAGAAACAACACTTTACCAGCTATCTGAGCATCCTTCAATCCAATCCAGTTGATACCTAATATTAATCATCGTAAGTTCTGTGTGTGTATGTGTGTGTATTTAGGTCATATAAACCTACATATATACACACATCATATAGAGTAAATTCTAACTACTCCAGTTATCTTGTGTAATTTTTGTTTTGCTTTTATATATTTATTATGCCTTTGTATAGGCATAAACTTCATTCACATTAAATGTTCAAACAGTAGAAAATTGTCTTATTTCGATTAACAAAGGACATGATACACAGTCATGTGCCATAAAATGATGTTTTGGTCAATGACAGACTGCACATAGATAGTGGTCCCACTAGATTATCACGGAGCTGAAAATTTCCTATGACTTAGTGATGTCATAGCAATCGTTGCAGTACGGTGTATTATTCACATGTCTGCGGTGATGCTGATGTAAACAAATTACCATGCTGCCAGTG
>NW_012102576.1:1830169-1836708 GCF_000951045.1 Mandrillus leucophaeus | reverse complement strand
ATAATGACCCCTGGTTCCATTCATGTTGTAGCAGATGACAGGGTCTCATTCTTTTTATGACTGAATATTACTCCATTGTTTATATATGCCACATTTTCTTTCTCCATTCATGTGTTAATGGGCACTCATGTAGCTTCCAGATCTTGGCTATTGTGAACAGTGCTGCAGCAAACATGGGATTACAGCTATCCCTGAGATATACTGATTTTCTTTCTTTTGAGTATATACCTGGGAGTGGGATTTTCGGATCACATGGTAGCTCTACTTTTATATTCATTTTTCTTTATGCTTACATGAAAGGAATGCCTCATAAAGACAACAAACAGTTATTACTGAATATATGCATTCTTTGATTTTACATTCAAATACTTTACACTTAATATAATGATGAATATCTAAAATATTATCCTTATGTATTTTAATTGTATGGAAATACGTAAGCACAGGTATTAATTATAACTTAATTTTTATTACATTCTGATTGAACACTACCAAGTGTTTAAATTCTGTTGTTCCCTTATGTTTTCATAATAGACATTTTCATTTTTACTTTCCACATAGAAACTTGTTAATTTAATACAACTTACAGCAAACCTGCTGGCACTTTGATCTTGGGCCTCCCTGCTCTCTGAACTGTGAGTAATATATCTGTATGGTTAATACATTGCTTGGTTTGTGATCTTTTATTATACCAGTACAAACAAAGTAAGATGACTCTCTATTTTATTTACCAATTAGCCTGTATCTGCTCCCCAAATTCTAATATAAATACTTATTTCAGTGTTGGAAACTTTATCATTAATACACTGTTCAATATCCAATTAAGTATATCCATGTAATTCCTTTACTTTAAGTCTTCTTTTTGAATATCCAAGTTTTCATTGGGAATCTGTGTTTAATCTATTGAAGATATTTAAATTTTATTTTATTTAGAGTTTGTAATAAGTAATTCACTCTAATTTTAAAAATTCATTGAAAATTATTTTATTTCATGTTACATTAAAAGTATATTTTCACTTGTTATTGACTTCCAACTCACCCATAACTCATAGGAAACCAGATATTGTCATTATTTGCAATAGTCATAGTAATACATATGTACGTTAGGTGTTAGGGTTCTCCAGAGGGACAGAACTAATAGGATACACGTATATATGAAAGGAGGTTTATTAGGGAGAATTGGCTCACACAATCACAAGACAAAGTCCCACAATAGGCCATCTGCAAGCTGGGGAAGAAAGAAGCCAGTAGTGACTCAGTCCAAGTCAAAAGCCTCAAAAGCAGAGAAGCCAAAAGTGCAGCCTTCAGTCTGTGGCCGAAGTCCCAGGAGCCCCTGTAAAACCACTGGGGTAAGTACAAGAGCCCAAAGGCTGAAGGGCCTGGAGTCTGATGTCCAAAGGCAGGAGGACCAGAAGCGAAGCATCCAGCATGGGAGAAAAATGAAAGCCAGAAGACTCAGCAAGCCAGCTTACCCCACCTTCTTCTAGCTGCTTTGTTCTACTCGCCTGGCAGCCATTGGATGGTGTCCACCCACATTGAGGATGAGTCATCTTTGCACAGTCCAGTGACTCACATGTCAATCTCCTCTGCCAACACCGTCACAGATACAGTCAGAAACACTTACCAGCTATCTAGGCTTCCTTCCATCCAGTCCAGTTGACACCTAATATTAATCACCGTAAGCTCTGTGTGTGTGTGTGTATATTTGCATTATATAAACATATATATATACACATATATATACACATCAAATAGAGTAAATTCTACTCCACTTCTCTATTTTTTGTTTTTATGTATTTATTGTGCCTTTTTATAAGCATAAACTTCATTCACGTTAAATGCTCAAACAGTAGAAACCTGTATTATTTCGATTAACAAAGGACATGATATATAGTCACGTGCCACAAAATGATGTTTTGGTCAATGACAGACCAAATAATAAATTATATATTATATATTGCTACTATAGTAGATAGATAGTGGTCCCACTAGATTATTACAGAACTGAAAAATTCCTATGACTTAGTGATGTCATAGCAATAGTTGCAGTACAGTGTTATTATTCACATGTCTGTGGTGATGCTGTTGTAAACAAATTACTGTGCTGCCAGTGGAATAATGTATATCACACACAAATACATGCACTACATAATATTTGATAATGATAATACAGGACAATATTATCGGTTTATGTATTTGCTGTAGTATACTTTTAATTATTGCTTTAGAGTGTACTCCTTCTACTTCTACAAAAACAATTACCTGAAAAACAACCTTGGGCAGGTCCTGCAGGAGGAATTCCAGAAGAAGGCCTTGTTACCACAAGAGAGGACGGCTGCACATGTGTTATTGCCCCTGAACCTTCCAGTGGGACAAGATGTGGAGGGGATGACAGTGATACTGATCTTGCTGACACTGTGTAGGCTTAGGCTAATGCGCGTGTTTGTGTCTTAGTTTTTTTAAAAGAAAGGTTAAAAAGAAAAAAAATTAAAATGAAAAATAGAAAAAAGCTTGTAGAATAAGAATATAAAGAAAATAGATTTTAAGACTGTGCAATTTGTGTTTTTAAATATAGGGTATTTAAAAAGAGGCAGAAGGTTTCTATAAAATAAAAAATTTAGAAACCAACAAAGTTGCAGTAAACTAAAGTTAATTTATTATTAGCAAAAGATAAAACTGCTGCATAACTATAGTGTACCCTAGTGTAGAGTTTATGAATCCTGTAGTAGTGTGCTGTAATATCCTAGACCGTGACTTTCACTGCTACTTACTCACTGACTCACCCAGGGGAAATGCCATTTCCGCAGGCTTCATTCATAGTAAAATATACCTATAAAAGGATGCCATTTTAACCTTTTTTTAAACCATATTTTACTGTTTTTTTATGTTTATATATGATTAGATAAAAATTACCATTCCCTTCACTGCTTACATTATTCACTACAATAACATGTTGTATGGGTTCGTATCCTTGGAGCAATAGGCTATCCCATATAACTGTACCATCTAGGTTTGTGTGTTTACACTCTATGATGTTGACTCAGGGATGAAATTGCCTAAAGGCACATTCCTGGAAACTACCCCTGTCATTAAGCAAACAATAACAGTATAACACTATTTAATGGAAAACTCCAAGTGGATGTTTGTAGCAATGGTAGACATCAGCACTTCAAACTTAAACAGAAAACATTAGTGAATGATACGTTATGTGGCATCCTTAGTGAATGATTTTATTGTTTTAATTCCATAATGTGACTAACAGAAAAAATTAACCTAGTTATGAAATATAATAAAATGTAAATATAAATAAATTTACTTATAATAGAAATAGATACAATATAAACACAAGCATATATGCATACAGCATTAATTTATTTTATGAAAATATATTACCATATATTTTACAGAAAAACATTTATGCCTAGCCAACATTAGCCATTCTGATGGAAGGGCAAATAGTAATTCTGATTGCAAAGAAATAAATATGGATTTAAATCCAACATTTTAGATTTTAGATAATGACTGGACACGGTGGCTCATGCCTGTAATCCCAGCACTTTGGGAGGCTGAGGCAGATGGATAACAAGGTCAGGAGATCGAGACCATCCTCGCTAACAGGATGAAACCTTGTCTCTACAAAAATACAAAAAAAATTAGCTGGGCATGGTGGTGTGTGTCTGTAGTCCCAGCCACTCAGGAGGCTGAGGCAGGAGAATCACTTGAGCCCAGGAGGCAGAGGTCGCAGTGAGCCGAGATGCAGCACTGCACTCCAGCCTGGGCAATAGAATCATGCATAAACATTCCCCCTTTTCTTGACAGAAAATGATGAAAGATTTTTATTTAATACGACGAGATAATTTATAGTATTTTTGCTGATGTTTGTATACCATTTATTTCTTTAAATTTTTGTTTATTTATTTTTGAGACAAGGTCTGGCTCTGTCACCTAGGCTGCAGTGCAATGACACTAACTCAGTTCACTGCAGCCTCGACCTCCAGGGCGCAAGCGATCCTCCCACCTCAGCCTCCAGAGCAGCTGGGACTACAAGCAAACACCAGCATCCTCGGCTAATTTTTGTATTTGTTTTGAGGAGATGGGGTTTCATCCTATGTATCATGCTGGCCTCGAACTCCCGAGTTCAAGTGATTCTGGATGCTGGGATCACTGACATGAGCTACCGCGCCCTGGCACTCATGTTCCATTTTACTTATGTTTTAAAAATCTCCGTTTTCTGGCCTCCCCATTTTAAGTAGTTGAAGTCTTAAGAATTGCTTTTACCTCCCTACATAGTTTAACTTAAGCTTTAATCATTTACAACAAATATTTATATTAAAATGCAGACAATAAGTCATTATTAGAGAGGGAATCAGTGAAAAATATAGTGAGTAGTTTTTTATTATTTCAGTCTCTGGCATAGAGATATAGCTCAGTATTGTTTAATATTTTATTCTTTCAAGAGACATTTATTTTAATCAGAGGAATCTGGTTAGCTTACATAAGAAAAACGAATGAGGGAATTTTAAGAACTACGGCAAAGAAATCAAGAAGATAAGTTGGAGAATTGATGTCAGTTACGATTAAGTTGACAATGTAGCATTTTCTCAAAACAGTGACAAGTACATTAAATTCTTATTGGTAAGATTATTAAATTTTTTTATTATGATAGCAGTGATATTATAGGGGTATATGATAAAGAAGCATATAATGTCAAGTTTTGGGTACCTTGTCTAAATGTAGAAAGTAAACATCTAAGATACTTTTGAAAAGTTACAAGATTTTGGTGTTTTGACTGAGATGGAAGCAATCAATTCCATGGGTTAAATCTCTGCTCTCCCCCGATCCTGTTGACTATTAAAATAATTTCTAAGAGGCACTGAAAATGGACAGACTAAATGCCACCCTAGCCGCCCAAAGTCTCCTATATTCTAAAGTTTGTGATGAGATAAACTCATTCAAAATAGCCCTAGGGTGAGAATTTCCTGTTCAAATCTGAAGTAACACATTGGCGAGGAATCTACTTTTTCCACTCTTGCCTCACTCTGACCCTTCAAAGGGCAGTCTGTGAAGATCACAGATAAGGTTTGTGTCTTTAAGAGGTAACCTGACCTCCCCACTGAAGGGCATGTGGCTTTCTGGTGACAGAAGGTGTGTGTTGCTACTCTCCCAGTTTCTCTACTTGCTCCTCTGATTTAGTAGAAGTTTGTAAATACTGGCTGTGATGCACCTGAGGTAAAGTTTATATAGAGTAAAATCAAGGTAGAACTCTTTTCATGTGAATAATTCGAGGCGAAAAACGAGCCAAAATATAAAACATGTTTGAGGATTTCTTAGAGTATCCACATTATAGCCTGTGGAGAATCACTCAAGTAGATGCACACATAATAATAGGTTTGTCAATCAATGTAATCCAGAGTGAAACCCATAACCATCATGACAATGAACAATTAATTTTGGATTCTGTCATCATTACTGGTTTAACTGTTTTTTACATTTAGACCAAGCTTTAAAAATAAATTTTTGAAATGGATACATCAAATTATGAATGTCAAACATTAATTCTCAATCTCATAGCTAGATTTAATGAAAGCAGTTTTAATTTTTAATAAAAGCAAGGATGAAATCATTTCCGTAAAATGCAAATCTGACCTGAATTATAAACAATTGGAAGACCTGAAACAATTGAACTGAGCATTGCAAAACAGATGCACCACACTGACATGAGATGCCTAATTAATGAGTTATTTTACACACTCTAATGCCAATCAGAAATAATAAAATGGCAGTTGTTTTAAAAATAGTTAAAATGTCTATTATATGTTTTGTGCTAATATGTGCCAGTTTGTGTGTTTAGCTTTTTACATACATTATACCTTATAAATTATTTTTCACACTGTAGATTAGTAAACTAGGTTAATAAACACTAAGTAATTTACTAAAGGTCACACACTATAACTTGCAAAGCTAGAATTAACTGTAGTCTCACTGACTAGAGCTCATTGACTAGATTATTAAATTACATTACCTGAACTATTACAATTACTTATACAACCAAAGCAACCCTCACTGACTTCTACAACCATAGGAGCTTTCTGAAAGTTTGATTGGACACTGTTCTTCCAAAAATGGCCCACACGTTTATTTATCATTTTAGGTTTTCTTATTTTAATTATTAAATCAATTACCAATTTCTTGTGTAAAAGAAGCAATTCAAAATATGTTTTGTTTTCAGTAGTATTTAGTTTATGCATACAGTAATGTAATGTTTTACAAGATATAAGATGTATTTTTAAAATTTTAATGGTTTTTCTGATTTCCTAATTTAGAAATTTAGTATAAGAAGTTACTCTATATGCTAGCAAATTATTTTATCTTATGGCACACCATCCTTAACCATCAATGAATCCTAAAACTATAATAAAATTCGTGTATTACTAAATACAGTATTTTAATTGTTAACACGTGCAGTCTATTGGTGGTGTTTTTGAAGAATCTAACCTTAATTTAATACAAATATTTTTTTCATGAATTTCTTAGTTCTC
>NW_012102576.1:1824611-1829999 GCF_000951045.1 Mandrillus leucophaeus | reverse complement strand
TTCCTATGACTTAGTGATGTCATAGCAATCGTTGCAGTACGGTGTATTATTCACATGTCTGCGGTGATGCTGATGTAAACAAATTACCATGCTGCCAGTGAAATAAAAGTATAGGACCCACAATTACATGCACTACATAATATTTGATACTGATACTACATGACAATATTATTGGTTTATGTATTTGCTGTAGTATACTTTTAATTATTGCTTTAGAGTGTACTCCTTCTACTTCTACAAAATCGGTTACCTGAAAAACAACCTTGGGCAGGTCCTGCGGAGGAATTCCAGAAGAAGGCCTTGTTACCACAGGAGAGGACGGCTGCACATGTGTTATTGCCCCTGAACCTTCCAGTGGGGCAAGATGTGGAGGGGATGACAGTGATATTGATCTTGCTGGCATTGCGTAGGCTTAGGCTAATGCGTATGTTTGTGTGTTAGTTTTTTTAAAAGGTTAAAAAGAAAAAATTAAAATGAGCAATGGGAAAAAAGCTTGTAGAATAAGAATATAAAGAAAATAGATTTTAAGACTGTGCAATTTGTGTTTTTAAATATAGGGTATTTAAAAAGAGGCAGAAGGTTTTTTTAAAAATGAAAAATTTAGAAAGCAACAAAGTTGCAGTAAGCTAAAGTTAATTTATTATTAGCAAAAGATAAAAGTGCTGCATAACTATAGTGTACCCTAGTGTAGAGTTTATGAATCCTGTAGTAGCGTGCTGTAATATCCTAGACCGTGACTTTCACTGCTACTTACTCACTGACTCACCCAGGGGAAATGCCATTTCCGCAGTCTTCATTCTTAGTCAGTGCCCTATAAAAGGATGCCATTTTATTGTTTTTTAAACCATATTTTACTGTTTTTTATGTTTACATACGATTAGATAAACAAACATTACCATTCCCTTCATTGCTTACATTATTCACTACAGTAACATGTTGGATGGGTTTGCATCCTTGGAGCAATAGGCTATTCCGTATAACATAGGTGTGTAGTAGCTGTATCATCTAAGTTTATGTAAATACACTCTATGATGTTGACACAAGGATGAAATTGCCTAAAAGACACATCCCTCAGAAGTATCCCTTTCATTAAGCAAAAAATTACAGTATAACACTATTTAATGGAAAACTCCAAGTGGATGTGTGTAGCAATAGTAGACATCAGCACTTCAAACTGAAACAGAAAACATTAGTGAATGATACGTTATGTGGCATCCTTAGTGAATGATTTTATTGTTTTAATTCCATAATGTGACTAATAGAAAAAATTAACCGAGTTTATGAAATATAATAAAATGTAAATATAAATAAATTTACTTGTAGGAGAAATAGATACAATATAAACACAAGCATATATGCATATAACATTGATTTATTTTATGAAAATACATTCCAATATATTTCACAGAAAAACATCTATACCTAGCCAACATTAGCCATTCTGATGGAAGGGCAAATAATAATTCTGATTGCAAAGAAATAAATATGGATTTAAATTCCAACTTTTTAGATTTTAGAGAATGGCAGGGCACAGTGGCTCATGCCTGTAATACCAGTACTTTGGGAGGCCAAGGCATATGGATAACGAGGTCAGGAGAGCGAGACCATCCTCGCTCACAGGGTGAAACCTTATCTCTACTAAAAATACAAAAAAAATTAGCTGAGCGTTTTGGCACATGTCTGTAATCCCAGCTACTCAGGAGGCTGAGGCAGGAGAATCGCTTGAGCCCAGGAAGCAGAGGTCGCAGTGAGCCGAGATGGCACTCCAGCCTGGGCAATAGAGTCATGCATAAACATTCCGCATTTTCTTGACAGAAAATAAATGATGAAAGATTTTTATTTGATATGATGAGATAATTTATGGTATTTTTCCTGATGTTCATGTATCATTTATTTTTTTCAATTTTGTTTATTTATTTTTGAGACAAGATCTGGCTCTGTCACCCAGGCAGCAGTGCAGCAACACTAACTCAGTTCACTGTAGCCTCGACCTCCAGGGCTCAGGCGATCCTCCTGCCTCAGCCTCCAGAGCAGCTGGGACTACAAGCAAACACCGGCATCCTTGGCTAATTTTTGTATTTGTTTTGAAGAGAAGGGGTTTCATCCTGTGTATCATGCTGGCCTCGAACTCCTGAGTTCAAGTGATTCTTAATGCTGGGATCACTGACATGAGCTACCGCGCCCCGGCACTCGTACCGTTTTACTTATGCTTTAAAAATCTCCATTTTCTGGTCTCCCCATTTTTAAGTAGTTGATGTCTTTAAAATTGCTTTTACCTCCCTACATAGTTTAACTTAAGCTTTAATCATTTACAACAAATATTTCCATTAAAATGCAGACAATAAGTCATGATTAGAGAGGGAATCAGTGAACAATATAGTGAGTAGTTTTTTATTATTGCAGTCTCTGGCATAGAGATATAGCTCAGTATTGTTTAATATTTTATTCCTTCAAGAGACATTTATTTTAATCAGAGGAATCTGGTTAACTTACATAAAGAAGAAAAATGAATGAGGGAATTTTAAGAACTATGCAAAGAAATCAAGAAGATAAGTTTGAGAATTCATGTCAGTTACAATTAAGTTGAAAATGTAACATTTTCTCAAAACAGTGACAAGTACATTAAATTCCGATTGATAAGATTATTATTTAAATTTTTTTATTATGATAGCAGTGATATTATGGGGTATATGATAAAGAAGTATACAATGCCAAGTTTTAGCCACCTTGTCTAAATGTAGAAAGTAACCATCTAAGATACTTTTAAAAAGTTACAAGATTTTGGTGAATGTGACTGAGATGGAAACAATCAACTCCATGGGTTAAATCTCTGCTCTCCCCCAACCCTGTCGATCATTAAAATAATTTCTCTAAGAGGCACTTGAAAATGGACAGACTAAATGCCACACTAGTCACCCAAAGTCTCATGTATTATAAAGTGTGTGATGAGACAAACTGATTCAAAATAGCCCTAGGGTGAGAATTTCCTGTTCAAATCTGTAGTAACACATTGGCGAGGAATCTACTTTTTCCACTCTTGCCTCACTCTGACCCTTCAAAGGGCAGTCTGTGAAGATCACAGATAAGGTTTGTGTCTTTAAGAGGTAACCTGACCTCCCCACTGAAGGGCGTGTGGCTTTCTGGTGACAGAAGGTATGTGTTGCTACTCTCCCAGTTTCTCTACTTGCTCCTCTGATTTAGTAGAAGTTTGTAAATACTGGCTGTGATGCACCTGAGGTAAAGTTTATATAGAGTAAAATCAAGGTAGAACTCTCTTCATGTGAATAATTCAAGGTGAAAAACGAGCCAAAATGTAAAATATGTTTGAGGATTTCTTAGAGTATCCATATTATTGCCTGTGGAGAATCACTCAAGTAGATGCATACATAATAATAGGTTTGTCAATCAATGTAATTCAGAGTGAAACCCATAACCATCATGACAATGAACAATTAATTTTGGATTTTATAATCATTACTGATTTAACTGTATATTACATTTAGACCAGCCTTTAAAAATACATTTTTGAAATGGATACCTCAAATTGTGAATGTCAAACACTAATTTGCAATCACATACCTAGAATTAATGAAAGCAGTTTTAGTTTTTAATAAAAGCAAGGTTGAAATCATTTCCATAAAATGCAAATCTGACCTGAATTATAAACAATTGAAAGACTTAAAACAATTGAACCAAACACTGCAAAAAAGATGTACCACACTGACATGAGATGCCTAATTAATGAGTTATTTTACACACTCTAATGCTAATCAGAAATAATAAAATGGCAGTTGTGTTACAAATAGTTAAAATGTCTATTAGGTATTCAGTGCTAATATGTGCCAGATTGTGTGTTTTGTTTTTTACATACATTATACTTTATAAAGTATTTATCCCACTGTAAAGTACGTTAATAGACACTAAGTAATTTACTAAATGTCACACACTATAACTTGCAAAGCTAGAATTAACTGTAGTCTCACTGACTAGAGCTCATTGACTAGATTATTAAATTACATTATCTGAACTATTACAATTACTTATACATCCAAAGCGACCCTCACTGACTTCTACAACCATAGGAGCTTTCTGAAAGTTTGATTGGACACTGTTCTTCCATAGATGGCCCACACGTTTATTTATCATTTAGGTTTTCCTATTTCAATCATTAAATGAATTATCAATTTCTTGTGTAAAAGAAACAATTCAAAATATATTTTGTTTTCAATAGTATTTAGTTTATGCATAGGGTAATGTAATGTTTTACAAGATATGAGATGTATTTTTATAATTTTAATGGTTTTTCTGATTTCCTAATTTAGAAATTTAGTACAAGAAGTTACTCTATATGCTAGCAGAATTATTTTATCTTATGGCACACCATCCTTAACCATCAATGAATCCTAAAACTATAATAAAATTTGTGTATTACTAAATACAGTATTTTAATTGTTAACATATGCAGTCTGTTGGTGTTGTGTTTTTGAAGAATCTAACCCTAATTTAATACAAATATTTTTTTCAAGAACTTCCTAGTTCTCACAAGTTTAATGTTTTTATTGTTCCCACTAGAAATATTATGTCAAATACAGAATACATCTAAAAAATTACCAATTATATCATGAGATTTTTGTTTAAAGCTTTAGGAAATTAGTACCAGCATTTTACATTGGTCAACAGCAAAGTAAACATTACTGCTCAGCTCCAACATATGCAGTTTGCCTATACCAGGGATCCTGTCAAAATATACACCATTCATAGCTTCTTAAGTGCAGTTATCGTAGAGCACAGTCCCTGACATCACACAGCTGCAGAGATGAATAAACAAAGAGGAACCTTCTCAGAAGTGAGTCTGGCCCAGGATCCAAAGAGGCAGCAAAGGAAACCTAAAGGCAATAAAAGCTCCATTTCAGGAACCGAACAGGAAATATTCCAAGTAGAATTAAACCTTCAAAATCCTTCTCTGAATCATCAAGGGATTGATCAAATATATGACTGCCAAGGTAACACATTAAATAGATCTTCAATATTATCGTTACAGGATGTGCAGTTGAGTGCAGAAGGGTGGGGAAAGATTAGGGAATATTTTGCACTTGTGAGAATCAGAGTTCATAATTGGGATCTAATATTCTAATATGACATCAGAAGGCTAATTTTATTTGAACATTGTTCAACCGTAATCTGTGATCCACTCATGGAACATTATGTTTCCTGAAAATGAACTGGTATATTCTGAGAGAAAGATTACCAGAGTAGATGTAGATTTAGAGGCCAGAGGTTATCATTATGTTTCCCTGTGCATGTGGGTTCTCTAGTATGGAATCCTAATCAACTCTCTATCTCCCCTCTCTCAGTGCCTCTATTTCTCTCCCTGCAGGTTTACTGCCA
>NW_012102576.1:1821573-1824166 GCF_000951045.1 Mandrillus leucophaeus | reverse complement strand
ATAAACCATAGCAGAGCAATTCTCCGGTAGATAAACCGGAGCAGAGCAATTCTTCCCTGAATACAAGAACCCAGAAAGGTACATTTTTATTTTCAACGTTCAGATATTAGTATAATTTGGACCCAAAAGTAATATGGTTATTCTGAATTTTTCACAACATAAATAACAAAATATTGTAGAGAATATGTGTTTGTTTTTTGTGTGTATGTATTCTGTATATCTATATATACACACACATACACATACAACGTATTTTCTGAATTCATAATTCAGATGCATGCTATAGGAGAAAAGTATTTAGAAAAACAAATTATTTTTTGAAAGTGGTTACGTCAAATACTACAAGAGATGGTGAAGTTTTGTGCTAAAGTCTTTAAAAATATTTCTTTCGAAGATCTAGTCATTTATTTTTATAGAAAAAGTGAATTTTATTAAAGATTGTCCCCATTTTAAATAACACACAAAGTTTCAAAGTAAGAAACTAAACTTGTTATAGTTTATCTAGATATTAGTTTTTATAAAACTCATTTTAATTTTTCTATTACAGTCCTGGAGCAGAACAATTCTTTCCTGAATACAAGAACCCAGAAAGGTACACTTTTATTTTCAGCGTTCTGATATTAGTACAATTTATATTTTGTGTCTGGTTTAAGGCATGTAAAAGAATGATGGCATTTTTGTAGAAAATAAGCCATAAAATTCAGCCATAAATATTTATAAACAAAGATTATAAGGTAGCATTTCCTTTTCTCCAATAAGTAGAAATACTCACTTAAAATCATTTTACTCTTTTTCTCCCAATTAACAGAAGTTTCCTACTGCTATGAGATGATATGAAATGAATAATTTTACTATCCTAAAAAAGCAGTTGTGTATCAGTGATGTTCAAGACATGTGTAGAGTGTATTTTTGTTTGTTGGTTTGGTTTATATGGGAACACAGTTAGGGATGAGAGGCTAACCCTTGTCTGTGCATGTGTGTATGACTGACTCGGTTATTAAAAACATATATTTATAAGCCTGTAAGGATGCATAAATATGTTAAGCACATATAGGTTTATACTGTTGCAAATTTGTAAATTAATTTTCATTTGTAAACATTCATATTGTTCTGCATAGTAATTCATATCTTTATTTAGTACGTCATTGTGGCCATTGTCCTGAGGAGTGGATTACATATTCCAACAGTTGTTATTACATTGGCAAGGAAAAAAGAACTTGGGCAGAGAGTTTGCTGGCCTGTACTTCAAAGAACTCTAGTCTGCTTTCTATAGATAATGAAGAAGAAATGGTAAGATATAAATGTTTCAAAGATTTTATGAAAAGCTTCTTTCAGTGAATAATACATTTGTAGGAAACATCCATGTGTGTGTACATATAATTATCTTATATATTTTCAAGTTTATGTAATATTCAATTGATTGACTTAATAATGTTTTTAAAGTTATATACTGCTAATGTACTTTTATTTTCAGTTTTTGTTTTCAAGGAAAACCATGCTTCTATAAATACTTTGAATACACAATAAATGTTACATCTAATTTTATCAGGCATGATATGATCTGGTCATGCAGATTGATTGCAAAGTGCATGAACTCATGTGATACAAGTCAGATCATGAAATAAAAGTTTCCAGCTCTAGCAGTTCCACCCCTGTGTGTACACTCATCACTTACCCTGACTCCTCTCCAAAACACTGTCTTGACTTTTAATATTATAAATAGCGTTTGCCTCTTCTTGAATTTATAAAAAGGGAACCATACAGTGTGAATTTCATGTCTGTGTTTTTCACTCCTATCTGATATTTGTGCAATTCTTCCATATTATTGCAGTTATCAGTAGTATGTTACTGTTCACTGCTGTACTATGTACAAAGAACACTAAGAATCCATTGAGTCCTTGTCGCTGGGTGGGGAAGTGGGTCTCCTGCCCTCAGGGACAAAGAGGACCCTGGGTGGTGCACTGGTAGTCATGGGGTCGCTTTGCTGATCCTCCTCACCCACATCCACCCTGGTATCTCTTGGAATGAGAAGGAAGCACTTCCTCTGGCTGTATTGATAGCAGGTCTCCTGGTAGCTCATCCTCACCAGTGGTACCAGCCTCGCCTGGTGTTGTGGAGGGGACTCCCCTTCAATACGGAGCAGGAGTGAGCTTTGCTGGGCCTCCTCCTGTCGCCAGGTTGGGTGCGAGGAAACAGCAGGCCTAGGTCACCTTCTTCTCTCCGGTGGGAAACTTAACATGCTCGCTCAGATACTTTGTTGAATCCTGATGCTAGGGTCCCAGACAATGTCATATTCCTCTTTCCACCTTTCAGAGTTCTCCATTGCTTTTGTCTTTCATTAATCCCAGAGTTTATAGTTATTTTTAGTAGGGAGTAGCAGAGAGAGATGGGTCTACAGCACCTGGTCAGGACCACTGTTATTCCACCAAAACCAAATCAGATAAAAAAGTGAGGGCTTGTCTAGTTAAAGAATGGTGTGGTGCCCAGAAAACCCAATCTGTAGCTTCTATGTCATTTATTTCTGAATGACAACCTCTCATTTCTCTTCTAAATCTCCAACTCTGGGACATATAGTACAAAAATAGATTGATTT
>NW_012102576.1:1811553-1821523 GCF_000951045.1 Mandrillus leucophaeus | reverse complement strand
CTCATTGTAATGTTTATTTCAGAGATCTATTACTTCATTTATTTTTATAGAAAAAGTTAATTTCATTAAAGATTGTCCCCATTTTAAATAACACACAAAGTTTCAAAGTAAGAAACTAAACCCATTATGGTTTATCTAGATATTAGTTTTTACAAAAATCATTTTAATTTTTCTATTACAGTCCTGGAGCAGAGCAATTCTTCCCTGAATACAAGAACCCAGAAAGGTACATTTTTATTTTCAACGTTCAGATATTAGTATAATTTGGACCCAAAAGTGATATGGTTATTCTGAACTTTTCACAACACAAATAACAAAATCATTGTAGAGAACATGTATTTTTTTGTGTGTGTTGGTAATCTATCTATCTATCTATATAGATATATACACATACACACACAATGTATTTTCTGATTTCATAATCCAAAGGCATGCTTTGGAGAAAAGTATTTAGAAAAACAATTTAATTTTCGAAAGTGGTTACATCAAATACTATAAGCGATGGTGAAGTTTTGTGCTAAAGTCTTTAAAAATACTTCTTTCAAAGATCTATTCATTTAGTTTTATAGGAAAAGTTAATTTTATTAAAGATTGTTCCCATTTTAAATAACACACAAAGTTTCAAAGTAAGAAAGTAAACTCGTTATGGTTTATCTAGATATTAGTTTTTATAAAACTCATTTTAATTTTTCTATTACAGTCCTGGAGCAGAACAATTCTTTCCCGAATACAAGAACCCAGAAAGTACACTTTTATTTTCAACGTTCTGATATTAGTACAATTTATATTTTGTGTCTGGTTTAAGGCATGTAAAAGAATGATGGCATTTTTGCAGAAAATAAGCCATAAAATTCAGCCATAAATATTTATAAACAAAGATTATAAGGCAGCATTTCCTTTTCTCCAATAAGTAGAAATACTCACTTAAAATCATTTTACTCTTTTTCTCCCAATTAACAGAAGTTTCCTACTGCTATGAGATGATATGAAATGAATAATTTTACTATCCTAAAAAAGCAGTTGTGTATCAGTGATGTTCAAGACATGTGTAGAGTGTATTTTTGTTTGTTGGTTTGCTTTATATGGGAACACAATTAGGAATGAGAGGCTAACCCTTGTCTGTGCATGTGTGTATGACTGACTCGGTTATTAAAAAATATATATTTATAAGCCTGTAAGGATGCATAAGTATGTTAAGCACATATAGGTTTATACTGTTGCAAATATGTAAATGAATTTTCATTTGTAAATATTCATATTGTTCTGCATAGTAATTCATATCTTTATTTAGTACGTCATTGTGGCCATTGTCCTGAGGAGTGGATTACATATTCCAACAGTTGTTATTACATTGGCAAGGAAAAAAGAACTTGGGCAGAGAGTTTGCTGGCCTGTACTTCAAAGAACTCCAGTCTGCTTTCTATAGATAATGAAGAAGAAATGGTAAGATATAAATGTTTCAAAGATTTTATGAAAAGCTTCTTTCAGTGAATAATACATTTGTAGTAAGCATCTATATGTGTGTACATGTATTTATCTTATATATTTTCAAGTTTATGTAATATTCAATTGATTGACTTAATAATGTATTTAAAGTTATATACTGCTAATGTACTTTTATTTTCAGTTTTTGTTTTCAAAGAAAACCATGCTTCTATAAATACTTTCAATACACAATAAATTTTGCTATCTAATTTTATCGGGCATGATATGATCTGGTCATGCAGATTGATCACAAAGTGCATGAACTCATGTGATATAAGTCAGATCATGAAATAAAAGTTTCCCGCTCTAGCAGTTCCACCCCTGTGTGTACACTCATCACTTATCCTGACTCCTCTCCAAAACACTGCCTTGACTTTTAATATTATAAATAGCATTTGCCTCTTCTTGAATTTATATAAAGGGAATCATACAGTGTGAATTTCATGTCTGTGTTTTTCACTCCTATCTGATATTTGTGCAATTCTTCCATATTATTGCAGTTATCAGTAGTATGTTACTGTTCACTGCTGTACTATGTACAAAGAACACTAAGAATCCATTGAGTCCTTGTCTCTGGATGGGGAAGTGGGTCTCCTGCCCTCAGGGACAAAGAGGACCTTGGGTGGTGCACTGGTAGTCATGGGGTCGCTTTGCTGATCCTCCTCACCCACATCCACCCTGGTATCTCTTGGAATGAGAAGGAAGCACTTCCTCTGGCTGTATTGATAGCAGGTCTCCTGGTAGCTCATCCTCGCCAGTGGTACCAGCCTCGCCTGGTGTTGTGGAGGGGACTCCCCTTCAATACAGAGCAGGAGTGAGCTTTGCTGGGCCTCCTCCTGTTGCCAGGTTGGGTGTGGGGAAACAGCAGGCTTAGGTCACCTTCTTCTGTCGGGTGGAGGACTTCACATGCTGGCTCAGATACTTTGTTGAATCCTGATGATAGGGTCCCAGACAATTTCATCTATCTCTTTTCACCTTTCAGAGTTCTCCATTGCTTTTGTCTTTCATTAATCCCAGAGTTTATAGTTATTTTTAGTAGGGAGTAGCAGAGAGAGATGAGTCTACACCACCTGGTCAGGACCACTGTTATTCCACCAAAACCAAATCAGATAAAAAAGTGAGGGCTTGTCTAGTTAAAGAATGGTGTGGTGCCCAGAAAACCCAATCTGTAGCTTCTATGTCATTTATTTCTGAATGACAACCTCTCATTTCTCTTCTAAATCTCCAACTCTGGGACATATAGTACAAAAATAGATTGATTTAGTCACAGTATCTGGAGGAATGAATGCACAGTATCAGGAAATTTATTTAAATCCTTCCTGTGTTTATTTGGTCAATTGGGGTAACTATTATAATGCAAGAATTAAAATGTCTTTATTAACATGAAAATAACAATGAAAGTACTAAGTATAAACATTTAAGAGTTCATTTATATCAAAATCATAAACATTTATGAAAGTTTTTGGTACCGCAAATAGTGGTTTTCAACTTTAATATATTGTTTTTGTAATGTTTTCATAAGTATTATTTAAATGAAGATTCTTTCTTTTCTTTTAGAAATTTCTGACTGCCATTTTACCATCCGCATGGATTGGTGTGTTTCGTGACAGCAGTCATCATCCATGGGTGACAATAAACGGTTTGACTTTCAAACATGAGTAAGTTGTTTTGTACGGTGCTATATAAAAAAAATATAAAGGATAAATTCAGAAGAATAATACGAATAAATTTATGTGGAATCATATACATGAAGAAAGATGTGGAAAGTTAGTGAAATGTTGATATAAATATTTCACAGTAGACCATAGTAGTCCCTATATGTCAACCGCTCATTGGTCAGCTAGTAACTTTCTTGGTTATGAGATGGAGTAGGGATGTCTAATCTTTGGCTTCTCTGGGCCACATTGGAAGAATAGTACTGGGCCACACATAAAATACACTAACACTAATGATAGCTGATGAGCTAAACAAAAAAAATTGCAAAAATATCTCAGAATGTTTTCAGAAAGTTTACATATTTGTGTTGAGCCACATTAAAAGCTGCCTGGGCCACATGCGGTCCATGGTCCGTGAGTTGGACAAGCTTGAGATGGACTATCAGGGAATTACAGTGCTTGTTTTCATTAAAAAGCCACCCTTATTTTATTTAAGAATATCCTCAAAGTACAAGAGCACTGCTGTTGGCATATTGCTTATAATTTTTTATTAGTAGTTATTGTTGTCAATCTCTTGTTGTGCCTAATTTATAAATTAAACTTTATCATATTTAGGAATGTGTAGACACAACACAATCTCTCTATAGGTTCTGTACTATCTGCCATTTCAGACATCCACTGGGGTCTTGAAACACATCCCCCGTGGATGAAGGGGGAACTACTGTATTGAGTTTTCAGAATAATGACTTTTGGTAATAGTATATGAAAAATTTAATTACGCTTTTTCTTAAACTTGTTTTCTTACAATACATGGAAAATGTTCTTGTCTCATGAATCACTTGCATAAAATGTAACAGAATTATGGATTTTTCTCCATTACAGGATAAAAGACTCAGATCATGCTGAATATAACTGTGCAATGCTACATCTAGATAGACTTAAATCAGTCGAGTGTGGATCTTCAAAAAGATATTATTGTAAGCATAAGCTTTAGAATGAAAGTATTTGAGTTTGCAGTGCATCAGATAAATTTTATATTTGTTAACATAGAAATGATATGATTGCATGTCTTAAAATGAATTGCATTATTTGCTCTAATAATAAGAAAATTCTAAATAAATTATTGAAATATAATACACACAATTTAAAAAGTACAGATATCCTAGCATTTAGGTCGGGCTCATGTTGCTAAACATGTTTGTGGCATTCGGCCTTCCTAAAAGTTGCATGTTATGTGGGTCAGTTTGTATGAAGTGTCAAGAACAAGCAAAACCATGGAGACAGAAAGTAAAACAGCGCTGCCAATGCCTAAGGGAGGTTGAAATAGGAGGTGGCCACTAATTGCTAGAATGTTTCTTTGTGTCAGTGATGAAAACTTTTTAAATTTCAGTAGTGGTGATGGTGGTAACTCTGTGAATATACTAAAAATCACTGATTTTTAATTATTTTAAACAGATGAAATTTATGCTATGTACATGATACCTCAATAAAGCTCTCCAAAAAAAAAATAATAATAATACTGTCCTGAGATTGCTTGAGTCTGCATTTAATCTCTAAAGTAATATTTAAAGATTAGCTTCTTGACTTTTCCAATCAATATCATATTGTGTCCTTCAATGTACTGGGTTCAATGTACCGGGATCTCTTTAATTCTTCTCTATTATATTATATATTTTGGGGGATTGAATCATACGAAATGCAGATATTTTACATTCATGCTTTTGTAAATGGCATTCTGATTTTAATATTCCCTTTAATAATTTCTGTTACTGTAAATAGTAATACAATTGATGTCTGCATTTTGATTTTGTATCTAGTTATTTCACTTATTTTACATATTTAAATCTATCATTTCAAACGTAGATTTTTCTGGATTTTCTATATAAACAGCAATTTTATCTGCAGATAATCACACTTTTATTTTTTCTATCCATGTGCCATAACTTATTTTTTCTTCATTTATTTTCTCTGGCTAGTGCTTTATATCCATAGTCAAATAGAAGGTACAATCAAATTTTGCATGTATCATGTGTATCATTTTCTGGTTTTGGCAAAAAATAATTCAGCATATTATTCATATTTACGAAATTTGGTGTTCTTTTCATCATATCTTTCTTATATTGAAGCAGTCTTATAATAGTCATTTTTTCTAATAGATTTTATCAATTGTTGTAACTTTTTAATTATTTTTTGTTACTCAGAATGATATGTGTTTTCTTTATACAGCATTTTATAAAACAAATTAGTTTTATTTTTGTCAAATGTTAAACTAGAGTTTGTTTCCGAAACAAATCCATGCAGATCATTGTATATTGCCCCTTATAAAATATCAGTGCACATATTTTGTCTAGGGTAAGATTTGTTTCTTTATCCATGTTCACAAGGATATTTGACCATGTTTTTATTTATAGCTATGTACTTGAAAAAGTTTTGGTCTCAAGGCTATCTTGGGAAGATTTTCTCTTTTTCTATAACCTGGAAGCATCTGTCAAGAGTACTGCTTTAGTCATGAAAAAGGATGGTTTCATGTCCTTTGCAGGAACATGGATGAAGCTGGAAACCATCATTCTCAGCAAACTACCAAAAGGACAGAAAACCAAACACCACGTGTTCTCACTCATAGGTGGGAATAGAACAATGAGAACACATGGACACAGGGAGGGGAGCATCACATACCGGGGCCTGTCGGGGAGTGGGGGATTGGGGAAGGAGGTATTAGGAGAAATACGTAATACCTTTTATATTAGGTATTAGGAGAAATACCTAATGTAAATGACAAGTTGATGGGTGCAGCAAACCAACCTGGCACATCTATGCCTGTGTAACAAACCTGAACACTGTGCACATGTACCCTAGAACTTAAAATATAGTAATAATAATGAAGAGTACCACTTTATTTTTAAATGTTATCGTTCACTAGTGATGCCATCTGAGTTTGCAGGCTATTTTTGTAGAAAAGTTTATGTCTAAACTAATGCCTTCAGTACATGTAGGGTTTACTCAGATTTCTATTTGAGGTACTATATTTTGGTAATGAGCATTTCCTAGGAATTTTCCATTTCATATGGACATTAAATGCATTGATAATATAGTTTTATCGCCTGTTTAATAACTGTAAATACCATAATGGTATTGCCATGTTTAAACTGGAAATAAAACATCTGTGCCTTTTCAAAATCTTCCTTTAGTAGTCTTTTGTGACCATTCATCTTGATAATTTATTTGGCCCATATGTTATTTAGACATACATTACTGAATTAAAAACCATATAAGGTTCTCAGATTTTTGTTTATTGACTTCTATTGTAGGTAAAATATAGTTAGAACATTTTCTATGAAACTGGAAATGTTCATCCCTCTATAAATGTGGTTCATGTGGTGAGGTAGTGGTTTTAAATGTTTTTTACTTTTTATTAATTAATGTTAAATTTGAATAGGTACATTTTGACTGTCTCCTGGCCAAGCTTGCCTATTGGTACTACATTGAAATTGAGTATATGTGTGAGTGCGTGTGTGAATGTATTCATATGAATGATAGTTACTTGTCTAGTTTAAATCTTTCTACAGGCTCACTGGCCTGTCTTGTATTAAGCATCAAGAGAAGAGTCTTTAAAATCCCATTTATGATTGTTTACTTGTTCACTTTATTCAATTATATGTTGAATTTGTATCATTAGGTATATACAATGATAAAAAATATATTACTAATGGTTTGGAAAATTAATTTATCGTTATGAAGCATATTTCCCCAATTTCAGTACATTTCATCTCAGCTCACTGCACCCTCGACCTTACCTCCAAGGCTCAAGTGATCCTCCCACCTCAGCCACCAGAGTAGCTGGCTACAGGCAAATACCACCATGCTGGCTAATTTTTGTATTTTTTTGTAGAGACGGGATTTCATCATGTTGACCAGGCTGGTCTTGAACTCCTGAGCTCAAGAAATCTACACGTCTTGCTCTCCCAAGTTGCTGGGATTACTGACATAAGCCACCGCACCTGAGTGCTCATGTACCATTTAGCTTGTGTTTTTAAAATCTACTTTTTCTGCCCTCTTTATTTTTAACTAAGTGACATTTTAAAAATTACTTTTCCCTCTCTATATAGTTTGATTTAAGCATTAGTCATTTACAACAAATATTCCTATTAAAATGCAGTTAGTTATGATTGGAAAATAAATCAATGAACAATATAATGAATGGATTTTTATATTTCAATCTGGCGTGGTGATATAGTACAATATTGTTTAATAATTTATTCTTCCCAGAGACATCTCCTTTAGTAGAAGATTGTAAATATTAAATGTGATGCAACAAGGTAAAGTTAATACAGAATAAAATCAAATTAGAACTGTCTTTACATGAATAATTCAGGGTGAAAAACAACCCAAAATATATGTTTGAGGATTTTTAAAAGTATTTACATGATTGCCTGTGGAGAATTAGTCAAGTACATGCATACATAATAATAGGTTTGTTGATCAGTATAATTTAGAGTGTAACCAATAAATATCATGACAATGAAGAATTAATTTGAAATTTTATAATCATTATGGATGTAATAATACTTTATATGTACCCCAGACTTTAATAATCAATATACATCAAATTGTGAATGTCCAACATAATTTCTCATACACATATTTAATTGAAGCAGATTTTATTTTTTTAAGAAAACAATAATGAAGTAGTTTCCATAAAGTGCAAATCTAATCTTAATTATAAATAATAGGATGACTTAAAAAAATTGAGCCAAACAAACATTGCAGAAAAGATGTACTACACTGATATCAGTCTCCTACCTAATTCGTTATTTTACACAATCAGTATGAATTAGAAATAATAAAATGGCAATTGTGTTAAAAATAATTAAATTTTAAATAAATTAAATTATAAATAAATTAAATTATAAATTAAAAATAAATAATTGAGGGCTAATATGTGCCAGGTTGTATAAGTGTTTTACATACATTGTACTTTATAAATTACTTTCCCCAGTCTAGATTAGTAAACTGGGGTTTTAGACACTAAGTAACTTTGTAAACGGTCATGCATTATGAGTTTCAAAGCTCTAATTAATTTTAGGTCTCACTGGCTACAGAGCTCATTGACTAGATTATCAAATTATATTTTCTGATTTATTACAATTACTTACACAACCAAAGTGACCCTCATTGCCTTTTAAAACAGCCACAGTATCTTTCTGAAAGTTTGAACCTAAAGTGTTCTTTCATAGATGGTCCAAACTTAACATTTATCATTTTCAGTTTTCCTATTTTAGCCATTAAACCAACTAGCAATCACTTCTGTAAAATAAACAGTTCAATGATTTTCTATAGTAATTAGTTTATGCCTAAGTTAATGTAATATTTTACAAGGTATAAAATATTTCTTTAAAATTTTAACAGTTTTTCTGATGTCCTCAATCATTCAGAATAAAAAACATTTGCCAAGACTTCATGCCCTTTTAGTAAATGAACGTAAGTCACTAACTTAATGTACTTTAGTATTAAAAGTTGCTCTATACGCTAACAAACCATTCCTCCATCTTTAGCACTCAATCCTTACATTAATGAATTTTAAAATTGTCATACAATTAGTGCATTTTATTTTCAGATTTCAATTTTAGTGTTTTTACACAGGTATTGGTGATAAAATATTTCTGTAGAATTTGACTTTAAATTAATGAAGATATTTATTTTCATTTACTTCTTAGTTTTCACAAGCGTATTGTTTTTTATTGTTCCCATTAACAATATTGTGTCAAATACAGAATACCTTTTAAAAAATGACCTATTGTTTAAAGAGATTTCAGTTTAAAACTTTAGGAAATTGGTACTAGACTTTTATATTGGTCAACAGCAAAATGAACATTATTACTCAGCCACCAACACATGCAGTTTGCCTATACCAGGGATCCTGTCAAAATATACACCATTTATAACTTCTTAAGAGCAGTTATCATAGAGCACAGTCCCTGACATCACACAGCTGCAGAGATGAATAAACAAAGAGGAACCTACTCCGAAGTGAGTCTGGCCCAGGACCCAGGGAGGCAGCAAAGGAAACTTAAGGGCAATAAAAGCTCCATTTCAGGAACCGAACAGAAAATATCCCAAGTAGAATTAAACCTTCAAAATGCTTCTTCAGATCATCAAGGGAATGACAAGACATATCACTGCAAAGGTAAAACATTAAATAGATCTTCAATATTATCGTTCTAGGATGTGCAGTTGAATGCAGAAGGGTGGGGAAAGATTAGGGAATATTTTGCACTTGTGACAATCAGAGGTCAAAAGTCAGGATCTAATATTCTAATATGAAATCTGAAGCCTGATTTTATTCAGGCATTGTTCAGTTGTAATCTGTGATCAACAACTCATGGAGCATTATATTTACTGAAAATGAACTGGTATATTCTGAGAGAAACATTACTATAGTAGATGTAGATTTAGAGGCCAGAGTTTATCCTTTTTTTTTTTTTTATACTTTTAATACTTTTTTATACTTTTAATTCTAGGGTACATGTTCACAACGTGCAGGTTTGTTACATATGTATACTTGTGCCATGTTGGTGTGCTGCGTTTATGTTTCCCTGTGCATGTGGGTTCTCTTATATGTAAACCTCATCAACTCTCTATCTCCCCTCTCTCAGTGCCTCTATTTCTCTCCCTGCAGGTTTACTGCCACCTCCAGAGAAGCTCACTGCTGAGGTCCTGGGAATCATTTGCATTGTCCTGATGGCCACTGTGTTAAAAACAATAGTTCTTATTCCTTGTAAGTGTATTATTGAAAGATTATAAGGGAACTTTTCACTGTAATGACTGGAAAT
>NW_012102576.1:1808923-1811503 GCF_000951045.1 Mandrillus leucophaeus | reverse complement strand
ATCCAGGCTATCTCGGGAAGAATTTCTGTTTTTCTATAACCTGGAAGCATTTGTTGAGAGTACTGCTTTATTTTTAAATGTTATCATTCCCTGTTATGCCATCTGTTTGTAGACTATTTTTGTAGGAAAGTTTATGTCTAAACTGAATTTCTTTAATACATGTAGGATATACTCAGATTTCTATTTGAGGTACTGTATTTGGTAATGAGTATTTATGAATTTTCTATTTCATATAGATATTAATATGTAATAAAAATATACTTTTATTGCCTCTGAATAACTGTACAGAACATAATGGTATTTCCATGTTGAATCTAGAAATAGGCCAGTTCTGGTGGCTGAAGCCTACAATCCCAGTACTTTGGGAGGCATCACTGTGCCCAGCTCTTATCAATTTTTTAAAATGTTAAATTTATTATTTTTGTGGATGTGTTAATAGGTGTATATTCTTAGTAGTCTTTCATCAAATTGTAGTGGCATTTTCAATGAAAATACCTTTGGCCTTTCTCTTCTCTCTATTGTGACATTATTCTTTATTGTGATTTTTTACTGTTTATTCATTTTTTTCTTATACATCACTTGTATTTAATTTTAGCTTTTCTATTTTTAATTTATTTCACTGCATTCACAGGTATTTAATTTTTAGGCCATCTTTTGTAATATATGTACATTGAGGGCAGTCAGTTTTTACAAGAAAGATTTTCTTTTTTCCTTATAATTCATATAAAAATTGTGACCATTCATTTTGATAATTTCGTTCACCCATATGTTATTTAGACATGTATTACTGAATTTAAAACCATGTAAGGTTGGCGGATTTTTTTATTGACTTCTATTGTAGGTAAACTGTAGTTAGAACATTTTCTATGAAGCTGGAAATATTCTTCATCTTTGTACACAAAGATGTGGCTAGTGTGCTGAGAAACTGGTTTTACATGTTCTTTATTTTGTATTAATTAATGCTGTATTAGAATAGCTATTTTTTAACTGTCCACTGGCCAAGCTTGGCTAGTGGTACTACATTGAAATCGTAGTCCTATATTTTTTACTAATATGCTTAGAGTTATGAGATTATAGTGTATTTGGGGAAAATACGTGAAATTAAATATGTGAGTGTGCTACATATGTGTGAGTGTGTGCCTATGAGTGATAACTACTTGTCTAGTTCTAATCTTTCTATAGGCTCCCTGGCCTGTTTATGTGTTAAGCACTGAGAGAAAAGTGTTTAAAATCCCATTTATGATTGTTTACTTATTCACTTTCTTCAATTATATGTTGAACTTGTATCATTAGGTACATGCAATGATAAAAATGTATATTACTAGTGGTTTAGAAAGTTAATCTAACTTTATGAAGCATGCTTCTTCAATTCCAGTAAAGGGCTTACCTTATATTAAGACAGCACATTAACTGTAATAGTGTTCTACCAGTTTGTGAGATATGGTATATGTTTTTAAATATTTTATCTTCATCTTTTCTTTTTTAAATATTTCAGTTTTAATATCAGTGGGTACATAGTAGGTGTATATGTTTATTGGGTACATGAGCTGTTTTGAGACAGACGTGCAATGCATAATAATGACATCATGTAAAAATGTTGTATTCATCTCCCTAAGGATTTATCCTTTGTGTTACAATCTAATTATGCTCTTTAATTATTTTAAAATGTACAATTAAATTATTATCGACTGTAGTGACCCTGTTGTGCTATCAAACACTAGGTCTCATTCATCCTTTCTAAATATTTTTATACTCATTAATTAAACATTTTCACCTCCATACTACTACCCTTCCACTATCCATCTCAATCTCTGGTAACCATCCTTCTACTCTGTCTCTCCATGAGTTCAGTTGTTGTGATGTTTAAATCCCACAAGTAAGTGAGAGCATGTGATGATTGTCTTTCTGTGACTGGCTTATTTTACTGAACATAATGACCCCTGGTTCCATTCATGTTGTAGCAGATGACAGGGTCTCATTCTTTTTATGACTGAATATTACTCCATTGTTTATATATACTGCATTTTCTTTGTCCATTCCTCTGTGGATGGGCACTCAGGTAGCTTCCACATCTTGGCTATTGTGAACAGTGCTGCAACAAACATGGGATTACAGCTATCCCTCAGATATACTGATTTTCTTTCTTTTGCGTATATACCTGGGAGTGGGATTGCCAGATCATATGGTAGTTCTACTTTCATATTCATTTTTCTTTATGCTTACATGAAAGGAATGTCCCATAAAGACAACAGTTATTACTGAATATATACATTCTTTGCTTTTACCTTCAAATTACTCTATACTTAATATAATTATCAATCTCTAAAAGATAATCCTTATGTATTTTATTTGTATTGAAATATAGAACCACAGGTGTTAATTATAACTTAATTTTATTACATTCTGATTGAACATTACCAAGTGTTTAAACTCTGTTGTTCACTTATGTTTTCATAATAAATATTTTCATTGTTTACTTTCCACATGCAAACTTGTTAATTTAATACAATTTACACCAAACCTGCTGGCACTTTGATCTTGGGCCTCCCTGCTCTCTGAACTGTGAGTAATATATCTGTA
>NW_012102576.1:1807388-1808689 GCF_000951045.1 Mandrillus leucophaeus | reverse complement strand
TTTCCCTGTGCATGTGGGTTCTCTTATATGTAAACCTCATCAACTCTCTATCTCCCCTCTCTCAGTGCCTCTATTTCTCTCCCTGCAGGTTTACTGCCACCTCCAGAGAAGCTCACTGCTGAGGTCCTGGGAATCATTTGCATTGTCCTGATGGCCACTGTGTTAAAAACAATAGTTCTTATTCCTTGTAAGTGTATTATTGAAAGATTATAAGGGAACTTTTCACTGTAATGACTGGAAATGCCTTGAAACATTTCATAATAATGAGGATTAGAATTCTCTTTTTAATGTATATATCTGAACCCCAAGATAATACGGTTCTTCTGAACTTTTCAAAATTATAAGTAACAGAATAATTGTAGAAAATATTTGTTTCTTTTTGTCTGTGTGTTAAATATGTGTGTATATATAATACACACAGAGAGAGATGTATTATGATTTCATGATTCAAAGACACGATTTAAGAAAAAAATATTTAGAAAAACAAATTAATTTTTGAAAGTGGTTAAATCAAATACTATAAGAGATGGTGAAGTTTTATGCTAATGGCTTTAAAAATATTTGTTTTAAAGATCATTTTTATTTCAGATTGTTCCAGTTTAAAATAATTTTAAATTTTGTATTTCAAAGTAAGCAACTGAAATTATGGTTTATCTAGGTGTTAATTTTGTAAGAATTACTTTAATTTTTCTAGGTATTGGAGTACTGGAGCAGAACAATTTTTCCCTGTATACAAGAATCCAGAAAGGTACATTATGATTGTCAGTGTTCTGATGTTAGTACAGTTTATATTTTGTCTCTATCTTAAGGGATGCAAAATGACAAGAAAAATTTTTGGGAGAATAAACTATAGCACTAAGCCATAAATGTTTATAAAATAAAGATTACATGAGGGAAATTCCTTTTCTCCAATAATAAGTAGAAATACTCAGTTAAAATCATTATACCCTCTTGTTGCGTTTAATTAACTGAAATTTCCTAATACTACAAGATGATAAGAGATAAATAATTTTACTATACTTAAAAGGCAGTTTTGTTCAGTGATGTTTAAGATGTGTAGGGTGAATTTTTGTTTGCTGGTTTGCTTTATATGGGAACACAATTAAGGGATGAGAGGTGGACCTTACATTGTGCATGTGTGCATGAGTGACTAGTTGTTTTAAAATATATATTTAACAGCCTATGAGGATGCATAGATATTGTGTACCTATGTGTTTATAGCTTTGCAAATATATAAAATAATTTTAATTTGTAAACATATTGTTCTGCATAGTAATTCATATCTTTATTTAGCATATGAT
>NW_012102576.1:1800955-1807338 GCF_000951045.1 Mandrillus leucophaeus | reverse complement strand
TGCTGGCACTTTGATCTTGGGCCTCCCTGCTCTCTGAACTGTGAGTAATATATCTGTATGGTTAATACATTGCTTGGTTTGTGATATTTTATTATACCAGTACAAACAAAGTAAGATTACTCTCTATTTTGTTTACCAATTAGCCTGTATCTGCTCCCCAAATTCTAATATAAATATTTATTTCAGTGTTGGAAACTTTGTGATTAATACACTATTCAATATCCAATTAGGTATATCCACGTAATTCCTTTAAGTCTTCTTTTTGAATATCCAAGTGTTCATTGGGAATCTGTGTTTAATCTATTGAAGATATTTAAATTTTATTTTCATTACTAACTAATTCACTCTAATTTCTTAAATTCATTGAAAATTATTTCATGTTACATTAAAAGTACATTTTCAGTTCTTATTGAATTCCAACTTACCCATAACCCATAGGAAACCAGATATTGCCATTATTTGCAATAGTCACAGTAATACATATGTACGTTCGGCGTTAGGGTTCTCCTGAGTGACAGAACTAAGAGGATACGTGTATATATGAAAGGGGGTTTATTAGGGAGAATTGGCTCACACAATCACAAGGCAAAGTCCCACAATAGGCCATCTGCAAGCTGGGGAAGAACGAAGCCAGTAGTGGCTCAGTCTGAGTTAAAAGCCTTAAAGTCAGAGAAGCCAAAAGTGCAGCCTTCAGTCTGTGGCCGAAGTCCCAGGAGCCCCTGTAAAACCACGGGTGTAATTACAAGAGTCCAAAGGCTGAAGAACTTGGAGTCTGATGTCCAAGGGCAGGAGGGTTGGAAGGAAGCATCCAGCACGGGAGAAAAATCAAAGTCGAGCACTCAGCAAGGCAGCTTACCCCACCTTCTTCTAGCTGCTTTGTTCTACTGGCTCTGGCAGCCATTGGATGGTGCCCACCCACATTGAGGATGGGTCGTCTACGCCCAGTCCACTGACTCAAATATCAATCCCCTCTGCCTGCCAACACCGTCACAGATACAGCCAGAAACAACACTTTAGCAGCTATCTAGGCATCCTTCCATCCAATCCAATTGACACCTAATATTAATCATTGTAAGTTCTCTGTGTGTGTGTGTATTTAGGTCATATAAGCATATATATATATACACATCATATACAGTAAATTCTAATTACTCCAGTTATCTTGTATAATTTTTGTTTTCTTTTTATATATTTATTGTGCCTTTGTATAAGCATAAATTTCATTCACATTAAATGCTCAAATAGTAGAAACCTGTATTTCGATTAACAAAGAACATGATATACTGTCACATGGCACAAAATGTTTTGGTCAATGACAGACTGCACATAGATAGTGGTCCCATTAGATTATTACGGAGCTGAAAAATTCCTATGACTTAGTGATGTCATAGCAATCGTTGCAGTACGGTGTATTATTCACATGTCTGCGGTGATGCTGATGTAAACAAATTACCATGCTGCCAGTGGAATAAAGTATAGCACACACAATTACATATACTACATAACATTTGATAATGATAATACATAAACAGTGTTACTGGTTTATGTATTTAACGTAGTGTACTTTTAATTATTATTTTAGAGTGTACTCCTTTTACTTCTGCAAAATCAGTTACCTGAAAATCAACCTTGGGCAGGTCCTGCAGGAGGAATTCCAGAAGAAGGCCTTGTTACCACAGGAGAGGACGGCTGCACATGTGTTATTGCCCCTGAACCTCCCAGTGGGACAAGATGTGGAGGGGATGACAGTGATATTGATCTGGATGACACTGTGTAGGCTTAGGCTAATGCGTGTGTTTGTGTTAGTTTTTTTAGAAGGTTAAAAAGAAAAATTAAAATGAAAAATAGAAAAAAGCTTGTAGAATAAGAATATAAAGAAAATAGTTTTTAAGGCTGTGCAATTTCTGTTTTTAAATAAAGGATATTTAAAAAGAGGCAGAAAGTTTTCAAAAATTGAAAAATTTAGAAACCAGCAAAGTTGCAGTAAACTAAAGTTAATTTATTATTAGCTAAAGAAAAAAGTGCTGCATAACTATAGTGTACCCTAGTGTAGAGTTTATGAATCCTGCAGTAGCGTGCTGTAATATCCTAGACCGTGACTTTCACATGCTACTTACTCACTGACTCACCCAGGGAAAATGCCATTTCCGCAGGCTTCATTCATAGTCAGTGCTCTATAAAAGCATGCCATTTTTTGCCATTTTTTCCCCTTTTTTTAAAACCATGTTTTACTGTTTTTTATGCTTATATATGATTGGATAAACAAAAATTATCATTCTGTTTATTGCTTACGTTATTCACTACAGTAACATGTTGTACAGGTTTGCTATTCCATATAACATAGGTGTGTAGTAGCTGTACCATCTAGGTTTATGTCAATACACTCTATGATGTTGACTCAGGGATGAAATTGCCTACAGACACATTCCTCAGAAGTATCCCTGTCATTAAGCCAACAATAACAGTATAACACTATTTAATGGCAAACTCCAAGTGGATGTTTGTAGCAGTAGTAGACATCAGTATTTCAAACTTAAATAGAAAACATTAGTGAATGATACGTTATGTGGCATCTTTAGTGAATGATTTTACTGTTTTACTTCCATAATATGATTAACAGAGGAAACCTAGTTAATGAAAATGTAATAAAATGTACATATAAAAAATTTACTTGTAATAGAAATAGATACAATATAAACACAAACATATATGCATATAACATTGTTAATTTATTTTGTGAAAATATATTACAATATATTTTACAGAAAAACATATACACCTACCAACATTAGCCATTCTGATGGAAGGGCAAATAATAATTCTCAGTGCAAAGAAATAAATATGGATTTAAATTTCAACTTTTTAGATTTTAGAGAATGGCAGGGCACAGTGGCTCATGCCTGTAATTCCAGCACTTTGGAAGGCCAAGGCAGATGAATAACGAGGTCAGGAGATTGAGACCATCCTGGCTAACACGGTGAATCCCCATCTACTAAAAATACAAAAAATTAGCTAGGCATGCTAGTGCACACCTGTAATCCCAGCTACTCGGGAGGCTGAGGCAGGAGAATCACTTGAGCCCAGGAGGTGGAGGTTGCAGTGAGCTGAGATGGCACCACTGTACTCCAGCCTGGGCAATAGAATTATGCATAAACATTCACCCTTTTTTTGATAGAAAATAAATGACAAAAAGATTTTATTTAATACGACTAGATAATTTGTAGTTTTTTTCCTGATATTCGTATACCATTTTTTTTTATTTTTGTTTACTTATTTTTGAGACAAGGTCTGGCTCTGTCAGCCAGGCTGCAGTGCAGTGACACTAACTCTGTTCACTACAGCCTTGACCTCCAGGGCTCAAGCGATCTCCAGTCTCAGCCTCCAGTGCAGCTGGGACTACAAGCAAACACCAGCATCCTCGGCTAATTTTTTTTTTTTTTTTTTTTGAAGAGATGGGGTTTCATCCTGTGTATCATGCTGACCTCAAACTCCTGAGCTCAAGTGATTCTGGATGCTGGGATTACTGACATGAGCTACCACGCCCCGGAACTCATGTATCATTTTACTTATGTTTTAAAAAATCTCTGTTTTCTGTCCTCCCCATTTTTAAGTAGGTGATATCTTAAAAACTGCTTTTACCTCCCTACTTAGTTTAACTTAAGCTTTAATCATTTACAACAAATATTTCTATTAAAATGGAGACAATAAGTCATGATTAGAGAAGGAATCGGTGAACAATATTGTAGGTAGTTTTTTATTATATCAGTCAGTCTCTGGCATAGAGATATAGTTCAGTATTGTTTAATATTTTATTCTTTCAAGAGACATTTATTTTAATCAGAGGAATCTGGTTAACTTACATAAAGAAGAAAAATGAATGAGGGAATTTTAAGAACTACGGCAAAGAAATGAAGAAGTTTGAAAATTCATGTCAGTTACAGTAAAGTTGAAAATGTAGCATTTTCTGAAAACATTAAATTCCGATTGATAAGATTATTTAAATTTTTTAGTATGATAACAGTGATAGAGGTGTATGATAAAGAAGTATATAATGCCAACTTTTAGGCAGCTTGTCTAAAGGTAGAAAGTAAACATCTATGATACTTTAAAAAAGTTACAAGATTTTGGTGTTTGTGACTGAGAAGGAAACAATCAACTCCATGGGTCAAATCTCTGCTCTCCGCCCATCCTGTCGACTATAAAAATAATTTCTAAGAGGCACTTGAAAATGGACAAACTAAATGACACACTAGCCACCCAAAGTCTCCTATATTCTAAAGTGTGTGATGAGATAAACTGATTCAAAATAGCCCTAGGGTGAGAATTTCCTGTTCAAATCTGAAGTGACACATTGGCGAGGGATCTACTTTTTCCACTCTTGCCTCACTCTGACCCGTCAAAGGGCAGTCTGTGAAGATCACAGATAAGGTTTGTGTCTTTAGGAGGTAACCTGACCTCTCCACTGAAGGGTGCCTAACTTTCTGGTGACAGAAGGTATGTGTTGCTACTCTCCCTGTTTCTCTACTTGCTCATCTCATTTAGTAGAAGATTGTAAATACTGACTGTGATGCACCTGAGATAAAGTTTATATAGAGTAAAATCAAGGTAGAACTCTCTTCATGTGAATAATTCAAGGTGAAAAACGAGCCAAAATATAAAATACGTTTGAGAATTTCTTAGAGTTATTGCCTGTGGAGAATCACTCAAGTAGATGCACACATAATAATAGGTTTGCCAATCAATGTAATTCAGAGTGAAACCCATAACCATCATGACAATGAACAATTCATTTTGGATTTTGTAATCCTTACTGGCTTCATTGTATATTACATTTAGAGCAACCTCTAAAAATTTTTTTTAAAATGGATACCTCAAATTGTGAATGTCAAACATTAATTCTCAATCTCATACGTGGATTTAATGAAAGTAGTTTTAATTTTTTATAAAAGCAAGGATGAAATCATTTCCATAAAATGCAAATCTGACCTGAATTATAAACAACTGGAACACCTGAAACAATTGAACCGAACCTTGCAAAACAGATGCACCACACTGACATGAGATGCCTAATTAATGAGTTATTTTACACACTCTAATGCCAATCAGAAATAATAAAACGGCAATTGTGTTAATAATAGGCAAAATATATATTACATATTCAGTGCTAACATGTGCCAGGTTGTGTGTTTAGTTTTGCATGCAGTATACTTTATAAATTATTTTTCCCAATGTAGATTAGTAAACTAGGTTAGTAGACACGCAGTAATTTAGTAAAGGTCACCCATTATAACTTGCAAAGCTAGAATTAACTGTAGTCTCACTGACTACAGAGCTCATTGACTAGATTATTAAATTACATTATCTGAAGTATTACAATTACTTATACAACCAAAGCGACCTTCACTGACTTCTACAACCATAGGAGCTTTCTGAAAGTTTGATTGGACACTGTTCTTCCACAGATGGCCCACACGTTTATTCATCATTTTAAGTTTTCCAATTTAAGTCCTTAAATCAATTACCAATTTCTTGTGCAAAAGAGGCAATTTAAAAATGCATTTTGTTTTCAATAGTATTTACTTTATGCATAGAGTAATGTACTGTTTTACAAGATATAAGATATATTTTTAAAATCTTAATGAATTTTCCAATTTCCTAATTTAGAAAAAAAATCATTTGACAATACCTCATGTCCTTTTAAAAATGAATTTTTAGTATAAGAAGTTACTCTATATGCTAACAGAACTATTTTATCTTATGGCACAATATGCTTAACCATCAGGGAATCTTAAAACTATCATAACAAATAGTGTATTTGTATTTCTAAATACAGGATTTTAATTGTTAACGTATGCATTCTATTGGTGCTAAATATTTTTGAAGAATTTAAACTTAATTTAATACAAATTTTTTTCATGAACTTCCTATTTCTCACAGGTTTAATGTTTTTATTGTTTCCACTAGTAATATTATGTCAAATACAGAATATCTCTAAAAAAATACCAATTGTATCATGTGATTTTTGCTTAAAGCTTTAGGAAATTAGTACCAGAATTTTACATTGGTTAACAGCAAAGTAAACATTACTGCTCAGCTCCAACATATGCAAATTGCCTATACCAGGGATCCTATCAAAATATACACCGTTTATAGCTTCTTAAGTACAGTTATCATAGAGCACAGTCCCTGACATCACACGGCTGCAGAGATGAATAAACAAAGAGGAACCTTCTCAGAAGTGAGTCTGGCCCAGGATCCAAAGAGGCAGCAAAGGAAACCTAAAGGCAATAAAAGCTCCATTTCAGGAACCGAACAGGAAATATTCCAAGTAGAATTAAACCTTCAAAATCCTTCTCTGAATCATCAAGGGATTGATCAAATAT
>NW_012102576.1:1794813-1800905 GCF_000951045.1 Mandrillus leucophaeus | reverse complement strand
ATGAGTGACTAGTTGTTTTAAAATATATATTTAACAGCCTATGAGGATGCATAGATATTGTGTACCTATGTGTTTATAGCTTTGCAAATATATAAAATAATTTTAATTTGTAAACATATTGTTCTGCATAGTAATTCATATCTTTATTTAGCATATGATTGTGGCCATTGTCCTGAGGAGTGGATTACATATTCCAACAGTTGTTATTACATTGGTAAGGAAAAAAGAACTTGGGAAGAGAGTTTGCTGACCTGTGCTTCAAAGAACTCTAGTCTGCTTTCTATAGATAATGAAGAAGAAATGGTAAGACGTAACTGTTTCAACACTTTACTAAAAGCTTATTTCCGTCAATATCATATTTGTAGAAATCATCCATATGTTTATACATATTTAATTCATATATTTTAAGTCTGTGTAATATTCAACTGACTTCATAATATTTTTATATTCATATACTGTTAATGCACATTTGATGATTTCCAGTTTTGCTTTTCATGGAAACCCATTCTTCTATGAATATTTTTATCCCAAAATAAATATAAAGAAAACTAAGCATGTCATAGTCATTCATATTGATCACAAAGTGAATGGATTCATGATACAAGGCAGATCATGAAATAGAAGTTTCCAGCCCCAGCAATCCTGCCCCTGGATATGCCTTCCTCACTTTTCCTGCCTCCTCTCCAAACCTTTGTATTGACTTTTAATGTGATAAATAAGCTTTGCCTGTTTCTGGATTTATGTCGAGGGAATCATACAGTGTGCATTTTCATTTGTGTCTTCTTTTACTCCTATATGATATTTGTGCAATAATGCAGTTAGCTGTTGTTTGTTACTGTTCACTGCTGCATGATGTACATAGAACACTTACAATCCATTCAGTCCTGTGTCTCTGGATAGGGAAGGGAGTCTTATGTCCTCAGGGACAAAAAGGAACCTGGATGTGCACGTGTAGTCATGGGTTTCCTTTGTTGATCCCTCTCGCCCGCACCTACCCTGGTGTCTTTTGGTTTGGGAGGAGAAGCACTTCCTCTAGCTCCTAATTGGTAGCAGGTCTCCTGCTAGATCATCCTTGCCAGTGGTACCAGCCTTGCCTGGTGTTGCTTTCAATACAGAGCAGGAGTGGGTTTAGCTGAGCCACCTCCCGTTGCTCTGTGAAACAGAGGATTAGTTCACTTTCTTCTGCTGAGTGGGGGACTGAAGATGTCCGGACACTCTCTTGATCCCTGATTCTGGAGTCCCAAACCATTTTGCCATCCTCTTTCCACCTTTCAGAGTCTTCCTATGTGTCTTTCCTTGCTTGCAGAGTTTAGAGTTGTATTTAGTAGGGAGTAGCAGAGAAAAAGGAGTGACGTACCTGGTCAAGACCGTTGTCATTCCACCAAAGCCGAATCAGATAAAAGTGAACGCTTATCTAGTTAGAGAGTGGTGTGGTGCCCAGAAAAGCCCATTTTTGGCCTCTGTGTCATTTATTTCCTCAATGGCAACCTTTCAATTTCCTTCTAAACTTCAAGAAGGAAAAGTTCCACTATGAGAAACATGGTGGAAAAATACATTTATTTAATCAGAATATCTGGAGAAAAACATGTGCAGTATCAGGACGTTTATTTCAGTTCTTACTGCGTCTGTCTTACCAACCCAGGCAACTATTAAATTACATGAATCACAATTTTTTTTATTAAAATAGGAAGAATGAATGTACTAAGCATAAAAATTGAAGAGCTCCTTTTAAGTCAAAATTACAAAAATTTGTAACAGTTTTTTACACTATAAAAGTCGTTTTCAAGTTTACTATTTTGTTTAGTGTATTTATTTTGTTTCGAAAATTAAGCATCCTATGAAAGAATGTATTACCTGCACTTTTAAAAATTAATAAAAGTTTAGAATTCAAAGAAAGCACCTAAAAATTAATAAAATCTTTTATAATTATTATTTAAATGAAAATTTTGTATTTTCCATTAGCAACTTCTGGGCTCCCTGTCAGTTCTCTCATGGGTTGGTGTCTCTCGTAGCAGCAGTGATCATCCATGGGTGTCAATAAATGGCTCAATGTTCAAATTGAAGTAAGTTTTTTGAATGATGCTATATAGTAGAAGAATATAAAAAGGTTCAGAATAACATTGTGAATAAATTTAAGTGCAATTATAGTCATAAATAAAGATGTTGAAAGTTAATGAAATGTTGATATAAATATTAAGGAATGATCCACAATTACATTTTCTATGGTTTTAGTAACCCAGGCTCAACCACAGCCAAAACTATTAAAAGGAAAACTCTAGGAAGAAAAAATTCACGAGTTTTAAATTGTTCACTGTTCTGAGTAGTGTGATCAAATCCTTTATATAGTGTATGGATCCATCTCACCTGGGACATGAATCATTGCTTCATCCAGGGCACCTGCATAGCCTAAGTTCCCTGTCCACTAGTCACTCAGCTGTCTCAGTTATGAGATTGACTGAGGTGGTATTGTACCATTTGTGTTCAAGTCGCTGTTAGTTTACTTAATAAGGACCCCAAAATGCAAGAGTATTTATGCTGGTATATTGTTATAATTGTTCTTTTCCATTATTATTAGTTTGTTTTAATCTCTTAATGGGCCTAATTTATAAATTAAACTTTATCAAAAGTGTGTATATATAGATAAAACAAAGTGTATATACAGTTCAGTACTATCTATGATTTCAGACATCCACTGGGGGTCTTAGAACATATCTCCTGTGCAGATGAAAGGACTATTTCATTCAGTTTTCATATTAACAACTCATTATATTATTATATGGAATATATGATCTGTTTTTATAATATTCTTTGCTTACAATTTGTGGAAAATGCTCTTGTTCCGTGAATTGTCACCATACATTCTAATGGGATTATGGATTTTTCTCCATCACAGGATAGCAGAATCAGATATTGGAAAACATAACTGTGTAATGCTGTGCTCATCTGGCCTTAAATCACACAGATGTGGATCTTCACAACTGTATACTTGTAAGCATAAACTTTGGAATTAAAGCAACTGAATTTGGAGTCTGTTCAGGTAATTTTAAATTTCATAAAACGGAAATAATATTTTGATTGAAAAAGTTTTAAAATAAATTACATAATTTGTCCCAATAATGAAAAAAGTTTTCAAAATCAGTTATTGAAATGTAATATGCACACCACTAAGTACAGATATCATTGCTGTTGTGTCTTGCTTTTCTTACTCAACATCATATTTGTGGCATTCAGTCTTTCTTAAAGTTTCACAGTATGCAAGTGTGTTTATATGAAATATCAGTAATAGGCAATCGCATAGAGACAGAAAGTGGAATAGTGGTTGCTAATGCCTAAGGGAAGGTTGGAATAGAAAGTGACTGTTTATTGTTAACGGTCTCTTTTTGGGATGAGGGAAACTTCCTAAATTTCAGTAGTGATAGTCATAACTCTGAATATACTAAAAGTAACTGACTTATGCACATTAAATGGATGAAATGTATGCTGTATACATGACATCTTAATAAAGCTATTTTTAAAAAACTCCTGGATTTATATTTGGGACTGAATGTAATATCTAAAGTAGTGTTTAAATATAAGATTTCTTTATAACACTGACTTTTCTAATCAATATCATGCTGTGTCCTTCAATATATTAGGTTTTCTTTAATTTCTATCAGATTTGAGGGGATTGAAGTCATATAGAAATACAGGTATTTCACATTCATACTTTTGTAAATGGCACTTATTTTTCAATTTTCTTTAATATGTTTTGTTGCTGTAAATAGAAATATAATTGACGTCTGCATGATGATTGTACATCCAGTTACTTCACTAATTTTATGTGTTAAATCTCACATCAAGTATAGATTTTTCTGGGTTTTCCATTTAAACAGCTGTTTAATATACAAATTGTAATACTTTTCTTTTTATTTCCAGGTGCTATGAATTTTTTTCTGATATATTTTCACTGGTTAGGGATTCATTTCTGATGTTGAATAGAAGAAACAAAAAAAGTTCTGTGTATATTATATGTGTCATTTTCTGTTTGGAGAAAATATATCAACATTTTATTTATGCTTATGAATTTTTTATTACACCTTTCTCATATTAAAGCAGTTTTATCATATTCCTGTTTTTCTAATAGTTTTTATCAATTGATGTCACATTTCTATCATTTTTTATCAATTGAAATGATACATCTTTTCTCTGTATAATGTTTATTAAGTAAATTACCTTCATTTCTTTCAAATGTTAGAAAAGTATTGTTTCTGAAACAAGACCCTATTTATCATACTGCATTGCCCCTTTAAAAATAAATCAGTGCATATATTATAGTTAGAGTAAGATTTGTTTCTTCATCTAGGTTCAAAAGAGATTCAACTGTGTTTTTACAAACTGTGTACATGAGAAATTCTGCTATCAAAGCTATACTGGGAAGCTTTCCTCTTTCTCTATAACCTAGAAGTATTTGTGTAAGGGTAGTTTTATTTTTAAACGTTATTATTCACTAGTGGTTCCATCTAACTTATAAATTATGTTTTGTAGGAAAGTTTGTATAACAAACTCAATTTCTTTAATATGTAGAGTTCACTCTGGTTTTTGTTTCTTTTATTGTGTTTTGGTAATTTGTATTTTCTAGGAATTTTATTTTGTAGGATATTAAATGTATTCCTGATAGAGTTTAATATCTGGTATCTGTAAAAACGATAACGGTTTCCCCATGTTTAATCTAGAAATAAAATGTTGATGTTTTCTAAAACTCTTTCTATGGTAGGCTCATCAATTTTTAAAAGGTCTTTTCAATAAAAATACCTTTGGCCTCATTGAGCTTCTCTCCCGTAATTGTGTTCTTGTTATGATTTTTTACTGTTTATTCTTTGTGTTTTTCTACTTTACTTATATTTAATTTCCGTTTTTCTGCTTTTAATCTCATTTGATGAGTTCTCAGATAATTCAATTCTACTTTCATATTTTACTCTCTCTCTCTATATATATATATTTAAGGCAATTAGTTTTTCACAAGAGAGAATTTGCTCTATTTTCTTTGTAATTCATATTAAAATGTGACCATCCATTGTGATAATGTCTTTGGCCCATAAGTTATTTAGAAATGTATTACTGAGTTAAAATTATACAGGTTTCCTAATTTTTAGTTATTGACCTCTATATTAGATAAACTGTATAAAGCATTTTCTGTGAAGCTGGAAATATTCTGCGTTTCTGTGTGAATGTGGCTACTGTGAGAAATTGATTTTATTTTCTATTAATTAATTTTATATTTGAATAGTTACATTTCAAGTGTCCATTGACCAATGTAGGCTAGTGATACTGCATTGAAATCATAGTTTAATATTTTTATATTAATATGCTTGGAAACATGAGATTATAGTGTACTTTGGAAAATTTCCATGTGAACTCAAAAACAGAAGTATCCTGTTAGTATATACTGTCTGTACAAGTGTGTGTGAATTTGGGCATATAGGTGATAGTTAATAGTGTAGTTCAAAACCTTTTAAAGATTCACTGGTGTGGCTGTTTGTGTGACAAGCTGTGAGAGAGAAGTGTTAAAACCTCATTTTTGATTGTTAACTTGTTCACTTCTTTCAATTCTATGTTGAACTTGCATTATCAGATACATACACATTATTTTTAAAATATTATAATGATGTAGTAAATAAAATTATTATTGTGAAACATGCATCTTTATTTTCAATAATGACTTTTTCTCTTATTTTATGACTTTACGTTAACAATACCAGTTTTCTACTGGTTTGTATTGCATGATATATTTTTTCATCTCTTCATTTTAATTTTTCTTTATACTTAAAGGAGTGTCTTACAACAGCAGTTTTGTTAGAATAAACATTCTTTGTTTTTAATATAAAAATAATTTTCTTTATATTTACTATAAGTATTAAATTTTCAAATATGATTATTATGTATTTTATTTGTATGTCCATAATTATATAATTAATTATAATTATTATCTAATTTAGATTGAACATTGCCAGGCTTTTCAACTCTTAGCTTTTTATTGCTTTATCTTTTCACTAGAAATATTTTATTGTTTAAATATTTCTACTAACAAACTGTGCCAATTTGTTAATTTAATA
>NW_012102576.1:1794276-1794763 GCF_000951045.1 Mandrillus leucophaeus | reverse complement strand
TTCAGATATTAGTATAATTTGGACCCAAAAGTAATATGGTTATTCTGAATTTTTCACAACATAAATAACAAAATCATTGTAGAGAATATGTGTTTATTTTTGTCTGTGTGTAACCTATCTATATATATATACACACACATACACATACAATGTATTTTCTGAATTCATAATTCAAATGCATGCTATAGGAGAAAAGTATTTAGAAAAACAAATTAATTTTTGAAAGTGGTTACGTCAAATACTAGAAGAGATGGTGAAGTTTAGTGCTAAAGTCTTTAAAAATATTTCTTTCAAAGATCTATTCATTTATTTTTATAGAAAAAGTGAACTTTATTAAAGATTGTTCCCATTTTAAATAACACACAAAGTTTCAAAGTAAGAAACTAAACTCATTATGGTTTATCTAGATATTAGTTTTTATAAAACTCATTTTAATTTTTCTATTACAGTCCTGGAGCAGAACAATTCTTTCCCGAATACAAGAACC
>NW_012102576.1:1782201-1794226 GCF_000951045.1 Mandrillus leucophaeus | reverse complement strand
AACTCTTAGCTTTTTATTGCTTTATCTTTTCACTAGAAATATTTTATTGTTTAAATATTTCTACTAACAAACTGTGCCAATTTGTTAATTTAATATGCTTCGAATATTCTTTCATTAGTGCCCTGCATTTTACAGGGCACAACAAATTAATGCTTTTACCCCTTCTTAGACAATGAAAAGATCTAACTATCCTTCCTATGGTTTAAATATTTGTGTCTTCTTAAAATTTATATTGAGACTTAATCCCTATTTTGCTGGTTTTAAGAGGTAGGGCCTTTGGGGAACTAATTAAGTCAGCAGGGCTTTGCCGTAATGATTTGATTAGTGCCTCACAAAAAGGCTGTTAGGAACTAGTATTCGCCCCATTTTCCCTTCTGCCATGTGAGGACGTAGCAACATGGTGCCATCTTGGAAGCAGAAAGCAGCCCTCATCAGACACCAAATCTGCTGACACCTTGATCTTAGACTTTCTTGCCTTGAGAACTGTGAGAAATAGATTTTCATTGCTTATAAATTGTTCAATCTATGGAATTTTGTTATTGCAACAAAAATGGACTAAGACTACCCTCTCCTTTTATTTACTGATTATCCTATATTTGCTTTCTGAATTCTGATATAAAAATATATTTAAAGTTTGAAACATTGTCATCAATATTTTATTCATTTACTATTTAGGTAGGTATATCCACATAATTTCTTTTGAAATACATCATCTTTAGAATATATTTAAATTTTATTTTCTTTTCTTCTAGGGAATAGCAACTAATTCTCTCCATTTAAAAACACTTCTTGAAGATGAAGTCGTTTGCCATCGTATTTAAGAATATTTTCACTTATTATTGACTTCCAATTAATCCATAACTCTTAAGACACTAGGTATAGCCATTATTAACCATAGTCACAGTAATATATATTTTGATTCTATATCTATATATGTACTATATATTTATATCATATAGAGTAAATTTTGATTACTCCTATTATTTTCAGTGACTTTGTTGCCTTTTTATATTATTATTATGTGTTTGAATAAGCATAGATTCCATTAAAGTTAAATGCTGGAAGAGTAAAAAAACACATTTTGTTACATATAACAAGGATATGATATACAGTTATGTGACAAAAGAAATAGTGTTTTGGTCGACAATGCACCACATATATGATGGTGGTTCCATAAAATTATAATGGAGCTGAAAAATTCCTATATCCTAGTGACACCGTAGCTGTTGTCGTAGGACAGCTCGTTGTTCACATGTTTGTGGTGATACTAGTTGTAAACAAACCTACTGAGCTGCCAGTCATGTAAACATATAGCATATACAATTTTGTACAGTGCATAGTACTTGATAATAAACAACTATGTTCCTAGCTTTATGTATTTAGTGTACTACACTTTTTTTAACTTTTAGGTTCAGGAGTACATGTGTAGCTTTGTTGTGTAGGTAAACTTCTGTCATGGGGGTTGGTGGTACAAATTATTTTATCACCCAGGTATTAAGCCTGATACCCATTAGATCTTTTTCCTGATCCTCTCCCTCCACTCCCCCTCCACCCTCTGATAGGCCCTAGTGCATGTTGTTCACCTCTATGTGTCCATGTATTCTCATCATTTAGCTCCCACTTATAAGTGAGAAGATACAGCATTTGGTTGTCTGTTCCTGCATTAGTTTGCTAAGGATAATAGCTTACAGTTCCATTCATGTTCCTGCAAAGGATATGATTTCATTCCTTTTTGTGATCACATAGTATTGCATGGTGCATATGTACCACATTTTCTTTATCCAGTCTATCACTGATGGGCATTTAGGTTGATTCCAAGTCTTTGCTATTGTGAATTACGCTACACTTTTTATTCTTATTTTAGAGTGTGCTCCTCCTACTTATAAAAAATAGTTAACTACAAAACAGGCTTAGGCAGGTCCTTCAGGTGGTATTCCAGAAGAAGGCATTGTTATCATAGGAGATGACAGCTCTTTGAGAGTTACCGCCCCTGAAGACCTTCCAGTGGGACGGGATGTGGAGATGGAAGAGAGTGATATTGATCATCTTGACTCTATGCAGGCCTAATGTGTTTGTTTGTGTCTTAGTTTTTAACAAAAACATTAAAGAGGAAGAAAAAAGTGAGAATAAAAATTTTTTATATAGGAAAGAGTTTACAGAATAATCATATAAAAATATATTTGTAGAGTTGTACAATGTGTGTTTTTAGCTCTTTTATTACAAAAGAGTCAAAAAGTTTATAAAGTAAAAAGTTAGAGTAAGTTATTTAATATTATTGAAGAAAAGATTATTATAAATCTCGTGTTGTCTAAGTGTATAGTGTTTAAAAAGTGTCCAGTAGTGCACAATACTGTCCTAGGCCTTCACATTCCACTCAACGCTCACTGACCCACCCAGGGAAACTCCCAGTTCTACAAGCTCCATTAAGTGCGCTACACAGGTGTACCATTTTTTATCTTTTATATTGTGTTTTTACTGTACCTTTTCTATGTTGAGATATGTTTAAATAAACACATACTTACCATTGTGCTACATTTGTCTACAGTATTCAATAGAGTAGCATGCTGTACAGGTTTGTAGCCGAGGAGCTGTAAGTTACACCAGATAGCCCATGTGTGTAGTAGGCTATACCATCCAAGTTTGTATAAGCACACTATGATATTCACACAATGACAAAATTGCCTCGCGACCCATTAATCAGAATGTATACCCATCATTAAGTTGCACGTGACTGTATAATGCTATTTAATTAGAAACAATAAGTGGGTGTTTGCAGGAGTAGTATACATTGGTACCTCAAATTTAAAAAGAGAACATTAGTGAATGTTACATTATTTGGCATCTTTGTGAAAGATTTTGTTGTTTTAATTCTTTAATGTGACAAAAAATTACTTAGTTTATAAAAATGAAATAAGTATGTAAATGTAAATAAATGTATTTCTAATAAAAACACCCAACATGCATATAAGCATATATCAGGTTATTTAGAATTATAATTATGAAAATACACTAAATTATAATTAATAGAAATATATATATAGCTAGCAAACAAACATAGTATTTCAGATTCACAGTTTTACAAATGGCATCCTTATTTTAAAAATTTCTTTAGTAATTGTTGCTATAAATAGAAATACAATTGAAATTTGCAAGTTATTCTTATATCCAGTTACTTCACTGAATTTTTTTGTATTAAATTTGTCATTTTAGGTGTAATTTTTCAGGTTTTCTATATTAACAGGTATTTTATCTCTAAATAATCCCACTTTTATCTTTTCTTTCCAATTGCAATATTTTCTCTATTTCTTTTTTATAACTTAAAAAATTATGAGTACATAATAGTATACATATTTATGGCATATACGTGATATTTTGATACAAGCATACAATGTGTAATGATCAAATCAAGTAATTAGGATATGCATCACCTCAAAAATTTTCGTTTCTTTGTGTTGGGAACATCTGAAATCTACTCCCCTAGTTATTTTGAAATATACAATAAATTATTATTAAATATAGCTGCCTTATTGTGCTACCATTGTGCTACCTTTCTTCATACCCCTGACACTATCCTTCCCAGCTCTGGTAGCCATCATTCTACCCTCTACCTCCATGAGATCAATTGTATTAGTTCCCACATATGAGTGAGAACATGTGATATTTACCTTTTTGTGCCTGGCTCATTTCACTTAACATGATGTCCTCCAGTTCCAACCATGTTGTTGCAAATTACAAGGATTTTATTTTTTTATGACTGAATAATGTTCCATTATTATTCCACACGTATGTGATCTATCTGTACCACATTTTCTTAATCCATTCATCCACTGATGAATATTTAGCTTGATTCCACATCTTAGCTATTGTGGATAGCACTGCAATAAACATGGTAGTGCAGATCTATCTTTGATAACCTGGTTTCCTTTCTTTTGAATATACACCCAGCAGTAGGTTTGCTGGATCATATGGTGGTTCTATTTTTCACATTTTGAGGAATCTCCATACTGTTTTCCATAATGACTGTACTAATTTACTTTCCCACCAACAGTATACAAGGGTTCCCTTTTCTCCACACCCTCATCAGCATCCATTATTGCCTTTTTGATAATAGCCATTCTAACTGGGGTGAGATGACATTTCATTGTAGTTTTTATTTGCATTTCTCTGATGATTAGTGACGTTGCGCCCTTTTTCATATACCTATTAGCTATTTGTATGTCTTCCTTTGAAAAACGTGTATTTAGATCTTTCACTCATTTTTTAATCTAGTTATTTGGTTTCTTGTTACTAAGTTGTTTGAGTTCATTATATATTCTGGTTATTATTCTCTTGTCAGTAGAATAGCTTAAAATTATTTTCTCCCATTATGTAGGCTGTATTTTCACTCTGTTGATTGTTTCCTTTGCTGTGCCAAAGCATTTTAGCTTGATGTAATCCTATTTGTCCATTTTTGCTTTTGTTGCCTGTGCTTTTGAGGTCTTACTCAAGAGTTTTCTGCCCAGACCAATATCTAAAGCATTTCTCCAGTGTTTTTTTCCAGCAGTTTTATAGTTTCAGATCTTATATCTAAGTCTTTAATCCATTTTAGTTTGGTTTTGTATATGGTGAGAGATAAGAGTTTAATTTAATTCTTCTGCATATGGATATGCAGTTTTCCCAGAATTGTTTTTTGAAGAGACTATCTTTTTTTCCAATGGATGTTCCTGGCACCTTTGTCAAAAGTGAGTTGACTGTAAACTCATGGATTTATTTCTGGATTCATTGGTCTATATGTCTGTTTTAATACCAGCACCATGTTGTTTTGGTTGCTATAGCTTTGCAGTATATTCAGGTAATGTGACGCCTCCAGCTTTGATATTTTGCTCAGAATTGCTTTGGCTATGCTGGGTGTTTTGTGGTTCTGTATGAATTTGAGGATTGCTTTTACTATTTCTGTGAAGAATGTCAGTGGCATGTCGATACAGATTGCATTGAATCTGGACTAGCTAAGGTTTTATTTTGAATGTTGAATAGAAGCCACAGAAAGGTTATATGTCTATCATATGTATCATTTCCTATTTTAGGTAAAAAGATTGCAACATTTCATCCATATTTACCAAGTTTGTTTGTTTTTATTGTACCTTTCTCATACTGAAGCAGTTTTATCATATTCCTGTTTTTCTAATAGATTTTGTTATCAATTGTAACATTTTTATTGTTTTGGCATCAATTGGAATGATTCATGTTTTCTCTGCATAATGTTTATAAAGTAAACTATTTCGCTTCTCTCAAATGCTAAACCAGTCTGAAATAAACCATACTGGTCATTCTGTATTGCCTGTTTAAGTTTATTAATGCACAGGAGATTACACTGTGTTTTTATTTATAGCTATGTACATGAGAGGCTTTGCTCTTAAGGATATATTGGGAAGCATTTCTCTTTTTCTGTAACCTAGAAGACTGTGTAAGGGTACTGTTTTATTTTAAAATGCAATTATTCACCAGTGATGCCATCTGAGTTTGTAGAATGTTTTTGTAGGAAAGTTTATGTAGGAAAGTCAATCTCTTCAGCACATATAGACATTTCACCCGTATTTACAAAGTGTATGTTTGTAGAGGTTACTAAGATTTCGGTTTGTTGTATTGCAATTTGGTAATTTGCATTTTCAATAATTTTCTATCTCATATGGATATAAAAGTATTCATAATATGGTTTCATTATCTGTTTCATACCTGTAAAAATCACAATGGTTTTCCCTTAATCTATAAAAATATTTGTGCCTTCTCATATTCTTTAATAGTCTTTTATCAATTTTATTAAGTCTTTTCAATAAAAATACCCTCAGCCCCATTGACCCTCTCTACTGTAATTTTGCTCTTTGTCATGATTTCTTACTATTTATTGTTTTCTTCCTACCACTTTACTTCTATTTAATTTCAGTTAATTTCATATTTCTGTTTTTATTCAGACAATTCGGTATCTGCAATTTTTTTGTAATATATGCATTTAAGGTAATCCATTTTTCCCAAGAAAATATTTTGCTCTATTTTCCTTATAACTGATGTAAAAATTGTGAACATTTATTGTGATAATTTATTAGGCCTTTAGTTTATTTAGAATTATATTTACTGAATATAAAACCATATAAAGTTTCTAAAGTTTTGATTATTGACTTCTGTGCTAGTAAACTGTAGTTAGAACATTGTCTGTGAGGCTAGAAATGTTCTTCATCTCTGTGTAAATATAGCTAGTGTGACTTATAAACTTATGTTTAATGTTATTTACTTCTAATTAGTTAATATTAAACTTGAATTGGTACATTTTAACTGTCCACTGGCCAACTTTGGCTAGTGCTACTGCACTTAGAGCAAACTTCTAAATTTTATATTAAAATGCATAGGCTTATGAAAATATAGTGTAGCTTAAAAAATTAGTATTCCGAATTAATATACAGTTTATATGTGTGTGTATACACAGGTGTGTTGGCTAATTGCATAGTTTAAATCTCTCTATAGTCAGTGATGTATCTGTTTGTGTGATGAGATGTGAAAGAGAAGTGATTAGATCCCTAATTTTATTATTTACTCATTTATTTCTTTCAATTCTATATTGTGTATTATTAGGTACGTACAAATTATTTTAAAATTACTAATGGTATATAGAGAAATATATCACTATGAATATGCTTCTTCATTTCTAATAACAATTTCTGTTTTATCTTATTACAGTATATTAAAGTAGTTTTCTACCAGTTTGTGTTGCATGGTATATTTTTTCCATTTTTCATTTTCATATTTTTTATGTTTATGTTAAAGGAGTATCTTTATGAGTATCTCATAAAGACAGCAAACCACTATTTTTAAATACAAGCACTTTGTAACAAATCAAAATCATTCCATATGTATTTGTTACATTTTAAAATAATTATTATTTATGTTTTTTAATTGTATGTATGAATGTGTAAATATAATATGTTTATTGAATATAATATTTCATTTCAATTTAACACTTCCAATTTTCGAACTCTCTTTTTCTTAACATTTATATTAAGCTCTGGAGTACATGTGCAGTTTTGTTATATAGGTAAGCACGTGTCACAGGGGTTTATTGAACAGACTACTTTGTCACCCAGGTATGAACCCTAGTACCCACTAATTACTTTTCCTGATCCCTTTCTTCCCCCACCCTCTACCCTCAGGTAGGCCACAGTGTCTGTTATTTACCTCTATGTGCCCGTGTGTTCTCATCATTTAGCTCCATTTATAAGTGAGAATATGCAGTATTTGGTTTTCTATGTCTGTGTTAATTAGCTTAGCATAATGACCTTCCGCTGCATCCATGTTGCTGCAAAGGACATAATCCTGTTCTTTTTTTTATGACCACCTAGTCTTTCAGGGTGTATATGTATCCTTGATGGGCATTTAGGTTGATTCCATGTCTTTGCTATTATGAAGAGTGCTGTGATGACCACGCAAGTGCATGTGTCTTTTTGGGGATATACACAGTAGTAAGACTCATTGATCAAATGATAGTTCGAAGTTCGTTGAGAAATCTCCCAATGGCCTTCCTCAGTGGCTGGACTAATTTACATTCATACCAACAGTGTGTAAGCGTTCCCTTTTCTCCAAAGCCTTGCCAACATCAGTTGTCTTTGACATTTTAGTAATAGTCTTTCTGACTGGTGTTAGATGGAATCTCATTTCGACTTTGATTTGCATTTCTCTGATAGTGATGTGGAGCACTTTTTCATATATTTGTTGGCCACTTGTATGTCTTCTTTTGAGAAGTGTCTGTTATGTCTTTTGCCTATTTTAGTGGGATTTAATTGTTTAAGTTCCTCATAGATTCTGGATATTGGAACTTTGTCAGGTGCATAGTTTGCAAATATTTTTCCCATTCTGTAGATTTTCTGTTTATTGGAGTTTAAAGTTTCTTTTGCTGTGCAGAAGTTGAACTTATTTTGTATATGGTATGAGGTATAGATCAAAATATTTTGTGTGTGCATATTGATAGCCAAGTGTTTAAACGTTTGTTAAAAAGATTATACTTTCTCCACTGAATGCGTTTACATCTTTCTTGAACTATTCTACATTCCATATATTTGTGGATACATTTTTGCACTTAGTCTATTTGATTAACCTAGGTATCTATTTATCTACTAGTTCCACATCTTGTGAAAATTGAGAGAAAGCTACAGAGATTTCCCATGGTCCTCACTCACGCACTACCTCTCCCATTATCAGTATCCCCCACCAGCATGGTATATTTGTTACGAATGAAACATCATTATTACCCAAAGACCATAGTTTATGTTAAGTTTCACTCAGTGTTGTACACTTGATGGGTTTGGCCAAGTATATAATGATAGTGACATGTCTATCATCATAGATCATACAGAATAATTGCATTCCCCTGAAAATCTTCTGACTCTGCCCACTAATCCTTTCCTCCTTCAAACACATGGCAGTCATTGATCTTTGTACTGCCTCCATAGTTGTTACTTTTCTAGAATGTCATATAGTTGAACTCATACAGTATATTACATCTGAGACATTACATCTTAACCATATCATATATCTCAACCATTTTTGAGTGAACAGGTCAGTAGTGTTAACTATATTCACATTTTACAACAGATTTCTAGGATTTGTTCATTTTGTAAAACTGAAACTCTACATACATTGGACAACTCCTCTTTTTGCTCCTAGCAATCAGCATTCTACTTTCTGTTTCTATGAGTTTGACTACTTTAGACATCTCATATAAATGAAGCATGCAGTATTTGTTTTTTTGTGCCTGGCTTATTTAACTTAGCATAATGTCCTTAAGATTTATCCATGTTGCAGTATGCAACAAGACTTCCTTTTTAACAATAAAATATATTATTCTTTTAAAAAATGTTTAAACAACTTTATTGAGGTATGATTGACATACAAAAACCTGTGCATATTTAATGCATACAACTTGATGACATTAGAGATAAGTATATAACCATGAAACCACCACAATAATCTGTGTCATATCTGTATCTCTAAAAGTTTCCTTCCACCCTCTTTATTATTTTTTGTGATACAAACACTTAACATAAGATCTACCCTCTTAGCCAAATCTTTAGTATACAACATTGTTAACTACAAGTTCTGTGTAGTAAAACAGATCTCTAGACCTTGTTCATCTTGTATAACTGAAAGTTTGTACCCTTTGACTAATACTCCCCTGTTTTTCCCTCTCCCAGCCCCTGACAACCACCCTTCTACTCCCTGCTTCTATGAATTTTCTATTATTTTACTCAGCATAATGTCCTTCAGGTTCATCCATGTTGTTGCAATAGGGTTTTCTTCTTTTTAGTGGCAGAATTGTATTCCATTTTGTATACATGCCACATTTTCTTTATCCACCAATTCATCAATGGGCATGTATGTTGCTTCTATGTTTTAACTATTGCAATGAACATGGGAGTGCAGATATCTGCTCAAGATCCTGATTTCAACTCCTTTGGCTCTACAGAAGTAAGATTGTTGGTTCATATGTCAACTCATTTTTAAATTTTTGAGGAACCTCCATAACGTTTTTCATAGTGACTGTACCATTTTACATTCTCATTAACAGTGCACAAGGGCTCAAATTTCTTCACAACCTAACCAACAGTTGTTATTTTCTGCTTTTTTCATAGCAGCCATGCTAATGGGTATGAAGTGGTATTTAACAGTGGTTTTGATTTATGTTTCCTAACGATAGTGATGTTGAGCATCTTTTCATATGCTTGTCGGACATTTGTATATCTTCTTTGGAGAAATATCTATTTCAATCCTTTGTCCATTTTTAAATAGGGTTATTTGAGTTTTGTCATTGGATTACATAAGTTCTTAATATATTCTGGATGTTAATCCCTTATTAGATACATGATTTTGTTGCTTCTATCATTTGCTGTGCAGACATTTTTAAGTTTGATGTAATCCCATTTGCCTATTTTTTGCTTTTGTTGCCTGTGATTTGAGTGTTATATCAAGAAATGAGTGCTAAATCCAATTTCGTGAAGATTTCTTTACATGTTTTCTTCTAGAAGTTTTATAGTTTTGAATCTTATTAAGTCCTCAATACATTATGAGTTAATATTTGTAGATGATGTAATGTAAGGGTTTGACTTCACTCTTTTGCATATGTCTAACCAGGTTTCTCAACACTATTTCTGGAAGATACTGCCCTTTTTCCACTGAATGATCTTGGCACTCTTGTTGAAAATCACTAGTCCATATGTGCCAACGTTTATTTCTGGATGTATTAAGTTGTTGTTTCTATGAAGAGCAAGTGCCTGGGATATGCTATTCCTCTATCTTGTTGATGTTGCCTTCTTCCAATCTAGAATAGTATTCAGGGCAAATGTGGGCTCTGTGGAAGGTAATATGGTCTAAATGCTCCTGGTGGTGGGGGATATGTTGACCTTTCTCTGATTTTCGCACTGACTCAAGTCATCTCATAATCAATCCTACCTGTTCCACAAGATTATATCAGAGTCCTTGTCTTAAAATCCTCTTCAGTCATTTGATTATGATGTTTTGAGATGGAGATTTCTACATGCTGATTCTATTAGTAGTTAGTTTACTTAGCATGTTGGATGTATACATTTTTTAAAAAGCAAATTAGAAAAGTTTTTAAGTCAGTTTTGTCTTAATATTATCTTTCTACATCTTTCTGTATTCTCTTTTTCTCTGGGATGAATATTTTCCGTTAATCTATCCCAAAGTTGATGAATTCTTCCTTTTGAATCTCAATTTTTTTTTCTAGCCAATTTAGTGAATTTTTCATTTCAAGTAACGTACTTCTCAACTCAGAATTTGGTGTATTTCTTGGTTTTCATTTCTCTGCCAAAATTTCCTACTTGTTTTCTCATTGCCATCATATTTTCATTTAATTGATTGAACATACTTTTCTGTATAATTTAAGTACATTTATAATAGTTACTTTAAATTTTATTTTCTGATAAATCTATTGTCTTGTCCCAGAAAAAGTGAGATTTTGTTGACTGATTGTCTTTTCCTCCAAGTATGGAAGACATTTTCCAGTTTCTGCATGTTTTCTAATTTCTTATAATAGATTTTTTAATAATATAGTATCATGCAAATAAATTTGGGGGGTATATAAAGAATTTTGGGAGGTAACTTGCATACAGTTTTACTGCAGAATCTTTCTCCTTTAAAATGCATTTACTGATGTTTTTGTTTCAAATTCTTATTTTTTTATTTTTATTTTGTGGCCCCATTTCCTAGGGATTGCCCTTGTGAATTACATAGCTTGGCTGTCAGCCAATATATTATTTTAAAAGATTTATTCAAAAACCTTAAGTTAGTAGAGGTTCCACTCTGCGCTAGAGTGTGTGTGTGTGTGTGTGTGTGTGTGTGTGTGTGTGGTGGAGGAAGTGTTCATAAATTTGCAATCAGTTCTCAAGTCTCCTTGGGCTTTTCCTTTTTACTGGAATCACCCTGGTGTCCTCTACACATATGCATATTTTTTTCAACAATCAAGAATAAAATCCTGCTGTTTATACAACATGGATGAACCTGCTGAGCATCGTGTTAAGTGAAATAAGGCAGATACAGAAAGACAAATATCACATAATCTCACTCATATGTAGAATTAAAGCAAAAAAGAGCTGATACTATAGAAGCAGAGTGATCACCAGAAAAACACCAGAACAGCGGTCAACAGAGACTGGAGGAGAGAAAAAGAGGGGGACAGGGCGAGAGCTTGGTCAGTGGGTACAAAGTTATAGTTAGGTAGGAGGAATCAGTTCTGTTCTATTGCGTAGTAGGGTGATGATGGTTAACAGTAAGATATTGCACATTACAAGTTAGCTGGAATAGAGGCTTTTGAATGTTCTCACCACAAAGAAATGATAAATACATGAGACAGATGGATACACTAAATACCCTGATTTATTTAATATAACATATATATGTATTGAATATCAAATTGTACCCCATAAATATGTACAATTACAATGTGTCAATTTTTTTAAAATTTAAAGAATATGTAGAGGGCTAATGT
>NW_012102576.1:1760363-1780696 GCF_000951045.1 Mandrillus leucophaeus | reverse complement strand
TACTTCTAGTTTCTTCAAAAGCCATACAATTATGTTCTTAGAATTATTTTTATATCTTTACATTATTTTAAAAATACATATCCAAGTACATACTCTTTCTTTCTTTGAGACAGAGGCTCGCTCTGTCACCCGTGCAGTGGCATGATCTCGGCTCACTGCGATCTCAGCCTTCCAGGCTCAAGTAATTCTTCGGCCTCCACCTCCAAAGTAACTGGGACTACAGGTACTGGCCACCAGGCCTGGCTAATTTTTCGTAGAGATGGGGTTTCGCCATGTTGGCTAGGCTGATCTCAAACTCCTTACCACAAGCAATTTGTCCACCTCGGCCTCCCAAAGTGCTGAGATTACAGGTGTGAGGGATTATAGGAGTGAGGGATTATAGGAGTGAGGGATTACAGGCGTGAGCCACTGCGCCCTGCTATATTATTTATTTCTTAAACAGCTGCAATTCGTTAAAATACATCATGTATAAAGTATAAATCATAATATTATCAAGAACTATTCTAAGTGCTGAATAAAATGAATATTTCCACTCATATATTCAGATGAATTAATTTCTTCTAGTCTTTGAAGGTGTTTAAAATGACAATCCAACACAACTGTGGCTGGCCCCAGGACAGGGCAGTTCTAACACCAGCAAGTTGAAATTGGTGAGGATGGATCTCACGCTGTGACTGGCCAACAGGAAGTCTTCATTCCAGAGTGCCGGAGCTAGATACTGGAAGGCATGGGACAGGGATCCGGACAGCTAACAAAAACTTGCTGGAGGGTAGATACCACAGGATGTCACGCAAACATGCAGCTGGTAGCCACAGCCATAGGAGCAAAAGGAGAGAAAGTATCATAAAAGCAGGAAGAAAAATCCTTTCTACTCCAATCTACACAGTGCCTTTTAGAGACAAAACTTATCGTGTAAGCTGGCAAGGGAGAAAATTTATGGGATCTCTTTTCATTATGGTAGAGCAGGGTAGTGAAGGATAGATTTGAAACTAAGAGGCGATAAATTGTGAATAAGCACACAAGGTTACTATGCGGCAACCACAATGTTGCTGTACAACAGCCATTTGGATATACCCCACTTCCTCAGAGAATGAAACCAACATTACATTCTAAATCTGTTCTAGTGTAGCATTGTCAGTAATTAGTTCTGCTTTATGGTATAGATTGGTATCTTCACTGAGAAATAGTTTCCTTTGTTAATATCACAGTTCCATGTAAAAACATCATTTGCTTCTATGGCATGTAGCCCTTAATAATTTGTGTCTGTTTTTCTAGCTCCGTTAGCATCAAATTCATTGTCCCCTGAGTAGGTCACATTGTCTGCTCAAAGCATGGAAACCTAGCCTTGTTAACCTCTTACTTAAAACCCCTCAAAGACTTTTTACTGACTACACGGTACTACTCAAACAACATAGCTTAGATTATAAATCTTTCTTCTCACTCACACCCTTTCTTGTGGTTCCAGCTCTGTTTTCATCTCCAGCTCTTCATAACGCCACTTAATAAACCAACAGTACTGGACTGCATGTAGCTTTATTTATTCATTTTAATGTCTCTCTTCTATGTTTTTGAGATTTCTGTCTTTGGTATGTTGTATGTTTTAACAACATTACCTTGATTTCTAACTTTTTTTTTTTTAATCTTCAGAAATCACCCAGTCTGGGACACCTTCTCTAACACCATTTTCTCATATTTAATGTTGGAGACCTATTAGAAAATTGTCATCTATAATACTATCTTTGAAAAAACCCGAAGTTTGTGTCTGTCACTGTGAATTACATGTTAATTTAAAACCATATGCTTCTGTGTATGCCTTAAATAGGGTGTGAACAGCTAGATGACAGGAATCATGCTTTACACTTTATTGAACTTTGTTTATTCATGGCCAAACAATATGATTGCCCTATAATAGATAAAAGCCCAATAAATAAATATAGAATGATATTATGAAAATGTCGGTAATTTCCTATTTTTTACTTATTTTTGTTAAGCTTTGGTACTGTTACTTCTATGTCAAATAATGAAGACAACATTATTACAGTGTAGAAAAACACCAGGGCCTCTTGGCTAAGACCTCAAGAGGAGCATTGTAAGATTTTAGTAGTGATTTTTATATTCTCCAAAATATAATGCAAGAGTTGTAGACTTTTAACCCCTTGCATTTTTTATGCCTCTGCACACAAATGAAGCTACTGGGGATAAAGGAAGAAGAAATAAGTCAGCTAAAATTTGAGCACCTGCTAATAGGTATGTAAGAGTGAAAAAAACGTGACTTGAGACACCTTGCTTTCACTCAGATCTACAATTAATGAGCCATTTTCCTTTGGAAAAAAAAATGCTGTCTTATCCCTAGATCGTGTCTTTAGGCACTTGTGGTAAGTAACGTTACCAATTTAAGACATCTTCAAAATTCTAGACTTCTTTGATACTCAGAGCACTGAAGTAAACACAAAATCCATTTGAATCCAAGATGCAGAAGTCATTAAAGGCATCATTCCATTTACAAATGTGGAGATTACCACTCTAGCAGGAAATGAAAGGTTTAGTGGCAAACAAATAAGCAATCAGAGAAAAGTAACCAGGATGCTAATAAAAAATATGATGTCATCTGACCCGCAAATCATGCGTGTAAGTTACTTGAGAGCAATTTTTAAAAGGTACTATTTATTTATGGCTATTTATGCACAATTATAAAGATAATACCAGAGTGGGAAAAAACACTTTTCTGTTCCATTATACTACATAGATTGCAATTAAACAAACAAAAAAATGGTGTGTCCTAGCATGGATTAAGTTAATATAACACAAATATTTGCTAAAGATATTTCAAATGAATTGCTAAATTTTAGAATTATACAAAGTTTCAACTGAGTTGGGTCCAAAAAATCATTTAATCATTCCTGGTTTAGGAAGCTGTGCCAGAAAATATTAATTAATTGCCAAGATGATGACCTGTTTTTCCCCAAAGGATACATTCAAGATTTATGGAATCTCTGCCTTGAGTTCATATGATTACAATACACCAGTTGATATTATATGTCAGTACGTAGCCCCGTAATACCTAGCTGAATGCAAAATAGGTTCTGAAAATATATATATATATATTTCTTAAAATGTTTGCAGACTTTTTTATTTTTTCATTAGTCATCGTTTCACTTCTGCTTCAATATGCCCATGCATGTCCTGATAACAATGGGTGCACCATGGTGGTGTGGCCATAGATGCCCCTGCATATCCAAAGACTCAGCTCTGTTTCTTCCACTCCCTTTTGTTTTCTTTATTGTCCATGTGAATTTTAAAAATTTGTCCTTTTTGACATGTCTTTTGTCAATTCAAACACATTTACCATAAGGTCAAGATTACAAAATTTTTGCTTGGCAATAACCACACATTTTATGCTTTCATATTTGGACAAGTGTCCAGTAAACACCTCAGACCACATCCAGTTTTAGTGTCACAGCTTGAAGCAAGCAACCTGCCAAGAGCTCTGTTTCTCACCACAAACTTGCACTGCATGTTAAGTCTTTCCTGTGTACCAGAAGAGAAGGATTTTCTGAGACCACAGTGCAAGTTAGCTTACTGATCAAAAAGGCTAGTTGATTATTGGCTCTTCTCAACTAATGAACGTAATTAAAGAGCTTATTGTGGTGATGGATGTTCTCAAATAACTTGAGCTCAGGCTGTTTGCAAAATATTGTAACTTTTCTTCTAACAATAGTTTTTAAAAGTTATATAAATACGTCTATATGAAGTTTGTTCAGGTACTTTTATAGTCAAATTATTCTTTCTGCATAAATTCATTTGTGTGGGTTTTATTTCATTTATTAGGAAATATTATCTCTGAAAGCTATGCTATGTCCTTTTGCAATTCCATGTAGCATAAACCAGTACAAATGCCCAGCAAATCCCCAACAAGTTTACCATCATGACTATAGCAAAGTGAGTATATGTTCAACATTGAGAAAGAAATTGGAGTTTTAACATACTATTTCTTTATCTAAGTAATTGTTTTAACTCAACATACAAGACTTATTTTAGAATTTTCTTCTTTGAGGATCCTTTCCACACTCTGTCAGTTGGTTTAGGGTTCTTTATATATGACAATATAACTCTTGCCGTGCTTAGCTTTATCATGGTATTTATTTCAAAACACTTCTTTTAGGCATGTTTTGTGACTTCCCTGTTGGCTGTAAATTGCCATTTGAACTAAATGAAATAGGTAGGATATACAAATGTTCTTTTTTATCCTATTCCTATCCCCTTTTCTCAATTCTGTATTTAAGAGACAAATAATCTCTATTCAACTGAAAACTACATACATCAAAATAACTCTTCAGGAAACTGTGATTCAAGTTTTCCCCATAAAAAGCCAGCATTTAAACATTTATTCGTTTCCTTTCAAAAACCAAATATTTGTTAAAATGTGGTTGTAAGAAAATATCAGCCCAAATTTCCTCTATATAGATCTATTTTTACTATATAAAATAGTTAATAGAAAATGCTGATTAGCTGAAAAGAATCTTGGTATGTCAGAAAATAATACATTTTCTTCAACTTGTTTTATATTTACCTATCCTGTTTAATTTTGAATTTGTTTTGTACTTTTTCATTTTCTATCACCTAAACTAAAAAGTAATTTCCAGCTGGGTGTGGTGGCTCACACCTGTAATCTCAGCACTTTGGGAGGCCGAGGCAGGAGGATCACCTGAGGTTAGGAGTTCGAGACCAGCCTGACTAACATGGCGAAACCTCGTCTCTACTCGAAATACAAAAATTAGCCAAGTGTGGTGACACATGCCTGTAATCCCAGTTACTCTGGAGGCTGAGACAGGAGAATTGCTTGAACCCAGGAGGCAGAGGTTGCAGTGAACCGAGATCTCCCATTGCACTCCAGCCTGGACAAGAGCGAAACTCTGTCTTTAAAAAAAAAAAAAAGTAATTTCCATGTGGGCAAAAACCTTCTTTTGGATTGTTTACTTTGACATTCTCAAGACCTAGAAAAGGGTGTAGCAAATAGTATTTGCTAAATAAAAAAAAAGTTGAATAAATTTATTGTCCAACTTTAACACATTACCACATGAAAGTTGTTTTTGAGATTAATAACTTTGGTTATTGTTAAAATTGTATAATGTGTTCATCTTATATTACTTTATATGATGTCTTACGTTAGTATTTTAAATTAATAAACAAATAAAATATATATTTAGCTAATCTTGTTCTTTGGCATCAATTCATATATTCACTTATTTTTATGTATACTGGGGTATATATTTAAGTTTCTAATTCTTCTGCATATGATGTCTATATGACAGAGATGCAATTTCATGTTTTTATATTAAAATTTAACAATTCCCAGAACTAAGTTTTTTTTAACTTAAAGGCCAGTGTGATGGTAACCAAGGACTAATATTGAATAGAAGCTAATTTCCCACTTTATCTGCAATGTTACCTTATATTTTTTAATCTATGTACATGACTTTTTCTTGTCTGTATTTTTTCCCTTCTCAATTTGTCTATCTATGTCCCACATGCCACTTTGCCTTTATTAATATGGTTTTAACATAGGTCTTACTATTTAATAAAACAAGGCTCCCACGTTTTCTTCATCTTCAATAGTGATTTTCCTAGTCTTGACTTTTGCAATTTAATGTATATTTAGAATTCTGCTTTGTAAGTCCCACAACAAAATCTGAGGTATTAACTGGAACTGAATTGAATCTTTAAAATATTTAGGATTAAATGGCATCATTTAAAATCATCATTTTCAAATCCTAAAATGTTATTAAAAATAATGGCAAAACTAAAATTACTTTTGCACCAACTGAACATTTATCCAACCATGGGTGGTCTTATCTCTTTTACCAAATTAACAATATTTCTATAGTGATAAGGCGGAAGTACTGTGGTTTATGTTTTTCCACAGGAAGGTGAGATTATAACATTTGTCACACCTTTCTCAAAGATAGAATTTCACTGAGTATCTCCACTTTCAATTCTAGATCAGGAACTGAGAACATATCTAAATTTTCTAGTTTTATAGAAGACTTTTATCCACAAGAATCAAGATCTTCCCTCTCTGAGCAGGTGTGTGTATGTGTGTATGTGTGTGTGTTTATTATTCAAGATATGAGAAACTATATTTCGACCTCAAAAAAATAAAAATATTTACACTGTAAGGTAATTCTAATTGTTTCTTAGATGCTTGAATAGAACTCCTGAGGATACAGAATACTTATCATTTCTGATGTATATTCTATCACTGTATCTGATGATAGGGAATTAGTATATACCTATTAAAGAATTAGAAGTTGTAATATTACTATAAGAAGAAGCTTTGTCTCTAAGCAAAACTAGAAAAAATTGAATCTTTACCTTTAGGATTAGAAGAATTGAGTTTCAATTTGAATTCTCAAATTTTTGAGTTTTCTGATGTTGTAAGGGGCACTTACCTTTGATACACATCTTTACATGCAAGGTGAAACAAGTTATATCTGTGCTTTCCAACTATCATAATCAAATATGAAATAGCTTTTATTTTTAAAGTCTAAGCACTATGCATATTTATTAGTTTTTTTTTCTGGAAGCTCTGCTGTGCATTGCTAAGATGTTACTAAATAAACATGTGAGATTAGTTTTATTAATGACGATGGTGATGAGAATTTGTTGTTGATGATGATGATATGGGCACGTTGGATGAAAATGCACTAGAAAAGGACATTCAATAAAAGTGCACAAAACTTACCTGAGTTTAGCTAGCAGAAAGAAAACTAAATTATTGCCAGATAAAATAAACAACTATAAACACTTGGTCTTAGCTAAAAGGCCAAGAAGCAATAAATAACTATAAACAGAAAACTGTGTGTGCTGTTATCTAATATCAGTAATGTAAAATATTTGTGTTAAATATCTCAGTGTAGGTGAATTAATATATTCATTATATTGTTATGACATTTTGAAGTAATTGGCGATTATTTTACAACCAAGAGATATGTATACAATTATTTTTGCCTGGCTTTATGTGAATTGTCATTTCTATTCTTTTCTTAGAGGCATGCACAGGGGGAAAGTTTCTGCATTTTACTTTTCTATTCAAAATATTTTCTCTCACCACAGGAAAGAGAACAAAAAACAAATGCTCAATTTTATTTTATTCAGGAATCCTTTGTGCTTTGAAGACTTCAGATTCCTCTCTGAGGTAGACGTGCACTTACAATTATTTGATGGGGTGGATTCGTGGTCGGAGGCCTCGACACAACTTGGGTATGTTTTCACCACATAAGTGTGTAGTTTTGTTTGTATACAATTTTAAGATACCAAGAATTTTATACAAGCATATAAGGCATAGGCAAGCAATTTACTCTGATTCTTTTCATGTTCTATTTATGTTGATTTCATGTTACGTCTGTATTGTATGTGAAATCAAGTCTTCCAAAACTTAAAAACTTTTTTTCCCTTTATTTTATTAACTATATTATGGTAAAGTCACAATTTGGGCCAGCTTGAAATAGTGAAACAGATGTGGAGTCATACTTGAATTTTACTCAAACTTTTACCGCTCTCTAGATTTGAAATGGGGTCAATCTGCAACCTCTATGTAGTTTAGTTTAGTTTCTTTTTCTATCAAATACAGGCATGAAACATTCCATATTGATCTTAGTAGATTTGTGTAATATTCAAATCAAGTGACATGTATTTTAAAGCCCTTTTTATCCTAAAGGTGTTTATACATTTATAACTTATTCACAGTTGGTAACATTATATTAAATAAGCTTTATGATTCTGGCCATCTCTAATATTCAGTTTCTTCATCCATAAAGTGATACCTACTCTCTTTACTCCATATGTAAAATAACTGAGTTAGATATTACATGTGCAAACAATGTCTAAGTCTAATTTTAGCTATAAAAGATAATTCATATTATCATTTAATTTATAAAACGCTTTTGTACAACAAACCCCCATGACATGAGTTTACATATGTAACAAACCTTTGCATACAACCCTGAACCAAAAATAAAAGTTTTTTAAAAAGCTTTTAAGAAAATATTAATCATCAGTAAATAATTAATATTTCAAGAGAGCAAAATGATTCTTTCAGTATTTTGTTCAGCGGCAAGATTATCTGTCTTTGTTCTAAAGGGTTAGATCCTACTATTTTAGCCTATGTATGTCCTTCATTATAAAGAAAATTAGACGGCTGGGCACAGTGGCTCACGCCTGTAATCCCAGAACTTTGGGAGGCCGAGGCAGGTGGATCACCTGAGCTCAGGAGTTCGAGACCAGCCTGGCCAATATGATGAACCCCTGTCTGTACTAAAAATAAAAAAATTAGCCAGGTATGGTGGCACAAGCCTGTAATCCCAGCTACTCAGGAGGCTGAGGCAGGAGAATCGCTTGAATCCAGGAGGTGGAGGTTGCAATGAGCCAGGATCACGCCACTGCATTCCAGCCTGGGCTACAAGAGCGAAACTCTATCTCAAAAAATAAAAAACAATAAATAAATAAATAAAAGAAAATTAGACACACTAGTATTTACTAAAAGCTTACTAAACGATTGATGTTATTGATGTTAAGTTCCTTATATTTTTATTTCATTTTTAAAATACCCATACTGGGTTGTAATAGTATCCTTTTCTTTTTTATTTCTTTCTTCTTTTGCAAGTTAGGAAACTGGGATGCAAAAGCTAGATTATTTATGAAGTTATAGTAAGTTTGTATATGTGGATAGGTGATTTAAATACATATCTTTCTCCAACATGTCTTTTCACTATACCAAGTCCCTTTCTGGTAATGTTAGGTTTCATTATACATTATGAATTAACTAATTTTAATAGTTAAAATTAGTTAGGATTTGCTGAGGGTACTTTGCATGGCATAAATGTAATTTTATTTATATAGTAAAGTGTAAACATAATAATGTAGTAATATAAAATGAAAATAAATTCATGTTGTGCTTTAAAAAGGATTGTCATGAGAAGTACATAGATGGAAATGGCAAGTGGAATTTTTAAAATGTATGCACCAAATAGCAGAAAGGCCATGACTCATATAAGCCTGAATTCTTTCTCTCTAGAGATGAGTGAATTTCATAATTATAAGTTGGGTCTAGCAAAGAGTGATTTTTCAACACGATGCCAAAAGCAAAGATGTCCAGTAATCAAAAGCAAATGTAGAGAAAACGGTAAGTCCTATGTTCCATTTGTCTACTCTCAGTATATTCAAATGAATCTTGGAAACTATGTGATTAAATCAATGACAATCATTCAGCTTACTTTATCTTCATCAGGAAAGCAGGAATACCCCCATGAACTCTAATATAATATTAAAATATATAATAAAATTATGGTATTAAAAGCTATTGAGTTTAGAATATTTTCATGGCCTAAAAAATGACGAGTTTATTTATCATGATAATATAATTGAGGCAGGAATTTCTAAGAGATTACTGAAAAGAAAACTAAATAGAAATGAAAAACAGAAAAGATATTTTAAAAATCCTCCAGAGATATGTTCCTAAATATTATAGAAGTGATAGCTAGATTATTATTTATAGAATTGTTTCTGACTGCAGTGAAGAAGATGTACTCTCCAATGTCTTTTTTCAAAGCAGAATATTATCGATAATAGACCTTTATATAGTTTGTATGAAAAGCAAAACAACAGGTGACCCCTCAATTTTGATTAAAAACTAAGAAACAAATTATTAACGAATAGCATCACTTTACAAGAATTAATTTAAGGAATGCAAAGTGCTATATGTAAAAATTCCTTTTTGGACTAAAATATTCAATTGTTACCAAAATTTTAAACCCACATGCCTTTTCACTCAGCAATTATCATTGTGGGAATTTATCCCAGAGAGGGACTCAAAAATATACACAGATGGGTATGAAATGTATCATTATTTCTAATAGCAACACCTAAGAAACAAATTAAATATCCACTGGAAAAAAAATTCAAAGTCTGTCAAAAATTAGATTCTGTCCAGAGTTGTCAGTGAAATACAATGCAACTATTTATAAATTTGGTATCCTTAAACGCCATGAGAACTAATCACCAGGATATTGTCTTAGGTTAAAAAATAAAAATAAAAATTCATAGGATATTTTGTATATTATAGTTTCTTTAAAATGTATTTTTAATATGTAGCTAAGGGGAATGGTAATTTTTATTTATTTCTAGTTGGCATGTAATAATTATACATATTTAAGGGATACAGTGATATTTCCATACAACTATACAATGTCTAATGACCAAATCAAGGTAATTAGCATATCCATCACCTCAAACATTTATCAGTTCTTTGTGTTGGGAACATTCAAAACCTCTTCTAGCTATCTGAAAATATACAATAAATTACTCTTAACTGTACACTCCCTACAGTGCTGTAGGAACACTAGAAAAAGCCCGCATGTAGCTGTAATTATGTATCCATTAACGTCTCCCAATCTTCTCCTCCTCACTATTCTTTCTAGCCTTAAATAACCACAATTCTACTCTCTAATTCTGTGAGCTAAAAGTTTGGATCTCCTACATATGAGTGAGAATACGCAGTATTTATCTTTCTATGCGTTATTTACTTTACTTAACATTATGTACTTCTGACGCATCCATGTTGGTGCAAATAATAGGATTTCATTCTTTTCATTCTTTTTTTATGACTGAATGGTATTACTCTGTGTGTGTGTGTGTACACACATTTTGTTTAGCCATTCATCTGTTAATGGACACAGGTTGATTCCATATCTTGGCTATTGTGAATAATGCTGCAATAGATATGGGGCTGCAGACATTATTTCAATATACTGATTTCTATTTTTGGTTTTTTAAGGAACCTCCATACTGTTTCCATAATGGCTATACTAATTTACATTCCCACCAACATTATATAAACATTAGCCTTTCCCTGCATCCTCACTGTCATTTGTTATTTTTTGTTTTTTTAAATAATAGCTATTCTAACTTAGGGTGAGATGATACTCATTGTGGTTTTGATTTTCATCTTATTGATGATGAATGATGTTGAACTTTCAAAAAATATATCCATGGCTATTTGTTTATCTTCTCAGAAATATCTATTCAGATCCTTTTCTCATTTTCAAATCAGTTTTTGTTGTTGATGATGCTGTTGAGTTGTTTGAATTCCTTGTATATTCTGGATATTGTTCTCTTGTCAGAGGAATAATTTGCAAGTATTTTCTCTCATTCTACAAGTTGTCTCTTCACTCTGTCACTTGTTTCCTATGCAGTAAAGAAGTGTTTTAGTTTGATACAGCCTCATTTGTTTCTTTTTGCTTTTGTTGCCTGTACTTTTGAAGTCTTACCCATAAAATCTTTGCCTAGACTCATGTCCTGTGGTGTTTATCTCTTCTGGTAGTTTTGTAGATTCAGTTCTTACCTTTAAGTCATTAATCCATTTTGAGTTGATTTTTGTATATAGTGTGAGATGAGGGTCTAATTTCATTCCTCTGTGTGGATATCCAGTTTTTTCAGCTCCATTTATTGAAGTGCCTGTCCTTTTCCAGTGTATGTTATTGGTGCCTTTCTGGAAAAATCAGTTGGCTATAAATAGATGGATTTATTCCTGCATTGTCTATTCTGTTTTATTGGTCTAAATGTCTAGTTTTATGTCAATGCCATACTGTTTAAGTTATTATAGTTTTGTAGTATATATTGAAATCAGGTAATGTGATGCCACCAGTTTTCTTCATTTTTGTTCAAGATTGCTTTGACTATTCAGTCTTTTGTGGTACCATACAAATTTTAGGATATTTTTTCTATTTCTGTAGAGAATGTTATTAGTATTGTAATAGGAATTGCATTGAATCTATAGATTGCTTTGAGTCATATAATTACTTTAACAATATTCTTTCAGTCTATGAACATCAGATGTCTTTCCATGTTTTTGCATCCTCTCTAGTTTCATTAATCAGTATTTTATAGTTTTCATTGTAGAGATCTTCCACTTGTGTGATTAAATTTATTTCAGGATATTTTATTATTTGTAGGTATAAATGGAATTGACTTCTCGATTTCTTTTTCAGCCAGTTTGTTATTGGTGTATAGAAACACTACTGATTTTTGTATGTAGATTTTTGTATCCTGAAACTTTACTGAATTTGTTTATTTGTTCAAAGGCATTTTGTTTAATTTTCATGTATCTGTGCAGTTTCCAAAGTTCCTCTTGTTATCAATTTCTAGTTTTATTCCATTGTTGTCAGAAAATTTACTTGATATAATATTGAATTTTGAAAATGTGTTGAGACTTATCACCTAGCAAATGGTCTATCCTGATGAATGTTCCATATGATGATAATAAGAATATGTGTTTTGCAGCAGTTGGATGAAATGTTCTGTACATTTAGTAAGGTTCATTAGGTCTATATTATAGTTTTATTTGGATGTTTCTTTGCTAATTTTCTCTCTGAACGATCTGTCCATTGCTTAAAATGTGTGGTTGAACTCCTCTACCCTTATTGTATTAGTCTATTTCTCCCTTCAGATCTATTAATATTTAGTTAATATATCTGAGTGCTGCAGTATTGGGTGCATATGTATACTTATAAATACAATATTATATTGCTGAAATGACCCATTTGTCATTATATAATGGTCTTCTTTGACTCTTTTTTACTCTTTTTGACTTAAAGTCTACTTTATCTAAGTATAGCTATGCCTTCTCTTTACTGGTTTTCATTTTCATGGAATATCTGTTTTCATCCTATACTGTCAGTCTATGTGTGTTTTTACGAGCAAAGTGAGTTTCTTGAAGGCAATATATTGTTCAGTTTTGTTGTCTTTTACTTGGAGAATTTAGCCCCCTTACATTTAATATTATTATTGGTAAGTAAAAACTTACTATTGCCATTTTGTTCCTTGTTTTCTAGTAGTTTTGTAAGTCTTCCTTTCTTCCTGTCTTCCTTTGTGATTAAGTTGCTTTCTCTGGCAGTGTATTTTAATTCCTTGATTTTCATTTTAGTGTATCTATTATAAGTTTTTGTTTTGTCGTTACCATGAGACTTACAAGGACATCTTATAACTATAGCAATTATTTTATACTGATGACAACTTAACTTTGATCATGAAGAAAAGAAAAACAAAACAAAAAAACCCTAAACAACTCTACACTTTAACTCCATCTCCTCTCACATGTTGACTTATGTTTGCATGGATTTACATCATTTTATATTGACTATCTCTTAACAAATTATAATTACTTTTATTTTGATAGAGTTGTCTTTTGATCTTTAGAAGATCTGTGTGGTTGAGGCACCAAAATTGCAGTATTAGAATATTCTGAATTTGTCTGTGTACTTACTTTTATCAGTGAGTTTTATACCTTCAAATCTTTTCTTATTGCACATTTATGTTCTTTTTTTCTGACTGAAAAAACTCTCTTTAGCATGTCATGTAAGACAGGTCTAGTGGGAATAAATTCACTCAACTTTTGTTTGCCTGAGAAATATTTTTTCTCTCCGTCATGTTGATAGTTTTGTTGGGTACAGTATCTCAGTTGGTGTTTTTTTTTCCTCGGGTCTTTGAGTATGTCACCCCACTTCCTCTTGGCCTATAAAGTTTCTGCTAAGAAGTCTGCTAACACATGTGTTGAAGCTTCTTTATATTTATTTTGCTTTTTAAATTTTGCTTCCTTTAAAATTCTGACTTTATCTCAAGCTTTGAACATTTAAATTTTATATGCCTTGTGGTAATCTTATTTGGGTTGAATCTGCTTGCTAATCTTTGACCTTCCTCTATGTGCTTATTCATATCTTTCTCTGGGTTTGGTAAGTTTTCTGTTTGTCCACAGCTTCCCAGACCAGTGCTGTGCCAGGGCTTGCCCAAGGGCCATGGTTGCTATGGCCTGCAACCACTGAAATTTTCCTGAGACCCAAGGCCACTTTAGTCAGCTGGTGATAAAATGGGCTGAGACTAAGGTTCCTCCTGCCTAAGCAGTGGATTCCTCTCTGGCCCACGTGGGTCAAAATGCTCCCCCTATGAGCACTGGTGTGGAATCAAAGGCCGTGGGGTCTCTGTCTTTTGCTGTGTTCCAATGTGGTGGGGCCACGTCTAAGTTCCAACACAAAGTCCCACACTCTTATTTCCATTTCCCAAGCAGGCAGTTTCTCTCCAAGCACTGCAGTATCTGGGTTTGGAAGAGGGGTGTTTAGGCAAGGCAAGACGGTCTTTTCTTACCTCTTTAATGTGTTTTTTCTTCTTATCATGCCAAAATCAGGGTACTGTGATAGCTCACCTAATTTCTTGAATTCTTTTGAAGGTACTTTCTTGCATGGATAGTTATTTAGTTTGATGTTGCTGTGAGAAGATAATAGCTAAAGGGTTCTTCATAGCCAGCTTGCTCTTCTGTCATTTTCTTCATTGTTCTCCGGTATACCTGTTGTTTCACCTACTCATTGATTTTTTTTCTCCTCTATCATTATCTATCTTTGTGGTTTGGTGGTTCTCTGTAGTAATAAGATTTGATTCCTTTCTCTTTCTTATTTGTGTATCTGCTCTACCAGTTTTATACTTCTGTGCATTTTTATGGTGATAGATATTGTCCTTTTGCTTCCAGATATAGGACTCCCTTAAGCATCTCTTGTGGGGCTAGTCTAGTGGTGATGAATTCCCTCAGTTTTTGCTCGTCTGGAAGAATATGTCTCCTTTATTTCTAAAGGATAGCTTTGCTTAATACAGTATTCTTATTTGGCAGAGGTCTTTTTTTTTTTTTTTTTTTGGCATTTTGAATTTATCATCCCATGCTCTTCTGGCCTGCTGCTGGAGAAAGTGAGATTGCTGGCCGTGGTGGCCGTGGGCCCCAAGCAAGTGGCTCTGGGAATCTGGGGCGCACATGCATGACTCTGTCTATGCTGAGGACGGACTCTCTACTTGGCTGCATCACCTGTTCCCTGGACAAAGGGCTCTGTATGGGCTTGACGCAAGGGTCATGACCACACCATTGATTGGGATCACCTGGTGTTGCTATGCTGCAGTCCTCTAGGTGGATTTGGTGGAATGTCAGCAGGGTCCCAGGGATGTGAAGATGCAGAAGCTATTGGGCCCCAAAGATGTGAAGATAAAGGAACTATTAGGCCCCAGGGCAGAGTGTACTTTCGTGGTGGCTACACTCTCAAAATGGTGCAGTGCTGCTGCAGCCTGTGTTCCAGAGAAGAGGAGGGACCCCAGTGTGAACTCCCACCCTGAAATAATGCAGTGATGTGGATTCCAGTCAACTCCCTATACCGGACTCAGGGATTGTGAGGAATGTGGAGCTCTCCTATAGCTAGGAGAGCAGGTATTTATAATGGGAATGTGGACCGCCGGGGAGCTCCTGCTTACCTTTTCTCCTCAATGGAGAGTCCCTCTTGGCTCTAAGCTGATCCATGTCACCTGCTTCTCTTCCCTTTCTATGCTATCGCCCTGAGCATCTGTGCCTCAGAGAGACTTGGTCACTTTCTTGCTGAATTCCAGCCTTCTCCCTTCAACACTCTACTCAACGTGTGGTTATCTACTTGTTGTTTTGGTCCCTTGTGGAAGTGAGTGCTGGGTGCCTGCAGTTAGCCATCTTGATGATGCTTCCTCCTTCTTTGTTTATGTTTATTATTGTATCTGCATAAAAATAATAAATCATAAGCATAATTTACTCTAGGGATGACTGGGGAACTTGTAGAGAAGTATAGAAGGAAATATTACATTGTTGTACTCTAGTTTTTGATCATTTGCAAAATATTTATGCTCTGTTCTGGGAAAAATAATTAAGGCAGAAAAAGGATCAACACTACCTTCTCATTAAAAAAAGAAAAAAACCTCTAATATTTATATTAAATACAAAGATACCTAAACCCTTTATGCTTCTTTTTCTAATCTGTCTCCATTTTCTTTGACAGCATCTCCACTTTTTTTCTGCTGTTTCATTGCTGTAGCTATGGGAATCCGTTTCATTATTATGGTAACAATATGGAGTGCCGTATTCCTAAATTGTAAGTGATAACAGAGAAGTAGATTGCAACATTGTTAATTTAACAATTATAATGTATTACTTTTGTTAGTATTCAGAAACACAGAAACATAAACTAGAAATATTAAATGTATCTTTGTCATATTTTTGCTATTAGTCCAGAAATGTGTAAACTATATTTGCTTATAGTATAAACTACTAACAATACAAACTTTTTAATACTTATGGTTATTTTAATAGCATTATTCAACCAAGAAGTTCAAATTCCCTTGACTGGTAAGTGAATTTTTTAAATGTTTTAGAACATATATTTTATGTATCTACCTACACTATTGTGTAGGCATGTATTCAATGATGTAAGAAGAGGAAAAATTAAATAATTAATTCTAGTCTGTAATACACTATGGCTTCTGTTTTCCTTTTAACAATGAGGGATTACTTGTAAAAGTACAGGATTCTTAGGTTTGATATCTTTCTCTCTCTCTCTCTTTCTCTCCAATACTTGTGAAAAATAGAGGCTACTTAGGTGTGGTTTGACATCTTTCTCTCTCTCTCTCTCTTTTTTTTTTTTTTTTTTGAGATGGGGTCTCACTCTGTCACCCAGGCTGGAGTACAGTGGGTTGATCTCAGCACAGTGCAACCTCTACATCCCGGTTTCAAGTGATTCTCATGCCTCAGCCTCCCAAGTACTTGGGACTGCAACCTCCACCTCCTGGGCTCGAGCAATTCTCGTGCCTCAGCTTCCCAAGTAGTTGGGACTGCAGGCATGCGCCACCACACCGGCTAATTTTTGTGTTTTTAGTAGAGGCAGGTTTTCACCATGTTGGCCAGGCTGGTATCAAACTTCTAACCTCAAGTGAGTCGCCTGCCTTGGCCTCCCAAAGTGCTAGGATTACAGGCATGAGACACTACGCCCAGCCTGGCATCTCTCTATGAATATGTAGAGATATGCCTTTGGTTATGACTATGATAATTTAATAATCTGAAATTTTAGAGTTGGAGTGAAAAAGACATTTAATTTGTATAGATAAAATCTGCTATAATGTTCAGATGTGTAGAATTAATAATATATTCTCCTTTTCTAGAAAGTTACTGTGGCCCATGTCCTAAAAACTGGATATGTTATAAAAATAACTGCTACCAGTTTTTTAATGAGAGTAAAAACTGGTATGAGAGCCAGGCTTCTTGTATGTCTCAAAATGCCAGCCTTCTGAAAGTATACAGCAAAGAGGACCAGGTTGAGTATTTATTTTAATTTCCCATCCTATATTTAATCCTAACATCTGAGGCAAATCATTGGAATATGAACCTGGAACATATAAGGGACACTATGACTTGGTTATTCTAATACCAACCCTAAATCTTTCTTCATTGAAAATAACAAAGCATAGAAATTGCAGGTATCAGACACATGAAAAAATGCTCGTCATCACTGGCCATCAGAGAAATGCAAATCAAAACCACAATGAGATACCATCTCACACCAGTTAGAATGGCAATCATTAAAAAGTCAGGAAACAACAAGTGCTGGAGAGGATGTGGAGAAATAGGAACACTTTTACACTGTTGGTGGGATTGTAAACTAGTTGAATCATTGTGGAAAACAGTATGGCGATTCCTCAAGGATCTAGAACTGGAAATACCGTATGACCCAGCCATCGCATTACTGGGTATATACCCAAAGGATTCTAAATCATGCTGCTATAAAGACACACGCACACGTATGTTTATTGCAGCACTATTCACAACAGTAAAGACTTGGAATCAACATTCCACTGATGGAATGTTGGAATGTCCATCAGTGACAGACTGGATTAAGAAAATGTGGCACATATACACCATGGAATACTATGCAGCCATAAAAAAGGATGAGTTCGTGTCCTTTGTAGGGACATGGATGCAGCTGGAAACCATCATTCTCAGCAAACTATCGCAAGAACAGAAAACCAAACACCGCATGTTCTCACTCATAGGTGGGAACTGAACAATGAGATCCCTTAGACACAGGAAGGGGAACATCACACACCGGGGCCTATTATGGGGAGGGGGCAGTGGGGAGGAATGGCATTGGGAGTTATAACTGATGTAAATGACGAGTTGATGGGTGCTGATGAGTTGATGGGTGCAGCACACCAACATGGCACACGTATACACATGTAACAAACCTGCACGTTGTGCACATGTACCCTAGAACTTAAAGTATAATTAAAAAAAAAAAAAAAAAGAAAGAAATTGCAGGTATCATGTATGTGTGCTCAGATGGGAATTATGCTAGTTGCGGGGCAGAATGCGTATTTTTACAAGTGTGAGAACAGATGAAATGGCTATGGTCTTGCATTTACTAAAATTATGAACACTGATTTTACTTACAGTGTATTTGTGATTTCAAACAGGATTTACTTAAACTGGTGAAGTCATATCACTGGATGGGATTAGTACACGTTCCAACAAATGGATCTTGGCAGTGGGAAGATGGCTCCATTCTCTCACCCAACCTGTAAGTCTTTGACCCAATGAGTCTCTAGTTTTGAATTTTTTTCCTAAGCTTTCCCTGTAATAATTCTAATCACTCATTTCACATAATCCCAAGACATTTGCACGTTCTAATAGATTTACTAAAAAGTGCTTAGGCCCTAAATTTAGGAGAAAGTTGTATTCATTGTAGAGTAGCCAACACAAATATTAGTAAGTAATATAAATTGTTTAGTATATGGTAAGTACTATGCAAGGCAGGTCTAATATTATGTTCGTTTTACAGATAAAGAGACAGAAGCAGAGAGGTTAAGTATCACATACATTTCTTTCTGAATTTATTACCAGACATGTTGAGATATAATTAACATAATAAATTGCACATATATAAAGTACACAATTTAACAAGTCTCAAGAAATATATATATATATACTCATGAAACCATTAAGAACATCAAGATAATTAACCTGGAAAACATTCTCTAGGCATGCACCTTTGTGATTTCTCCTCTGTGTCCCTACGTACTTACCTCTTTCTCTTTCCAGTCAATCAGTTTTCTGCCACTTTAGTTTGCAATTCATAGAATTTAATATAAATGAAGTCTTACAATATGTATCATTTGCAAAGTCTTATTTTCACTTAGAAAAGTTGTCTTGAGATTCAACCATCTCATTGCATGAGTAAAGAGTTAATTACCTTTTATCTCTTCATTTATTGATGTATATTTAGGTAATTCCCAGTTATTGATCATTACAAATAATGCTACTTGCTAATAATATTTGTGTACAAGTATTTGTATCATATTAACAAAGTCTTTCTTTTCCTTAATATAAACACCTAGAAACAAAATGGCTGAATCATATAAGTATATATTTAACCTTTTTAAAAGTGCCACACTGTTATCCAAAGTGGTGGTGATATTTTACAAATTTTACTTTCTACCTATCTGTATGTAACAGAAAATCTGAGAGAGAAGTTGCTTCATATCCTAGTCAACACTTGTTTTGATTAGCCTCTTAAATTTTATACTGGTTGGGCGCAGTGGCTTACGCCTATAATCCCAGCACTTTGGGAGGCCGGGGCAGGCAGATCACCTGAGGTTGTGAGTTCGAGACCAACCTGGCCAATGTAGTGAAACGCTGTCTCTACTAAAAATACAAAAATTAGCTGGACGAGGTGGCAGGCACCTGTAATCCCAGCTAGTCAGGAGGCTGAGGCAGGAGAATCGCTGGAAGCTGGGAGGCGGAGGTTGCAGTGAGCCGAGATTGCACCACTGCACTCCAGCCTCAGTGACAGAGCGAGACCCTATCTCAGAAATAAATAAATAAATAAGTAAATTTTAGACACACTAAATGATGTGTTTTGGCATATGAGTGTAGTTTTAACTTGTATTTTACTAATGCAATGATGTTAAGTAGCATTTTTTTGTGCTTATTTGCCATTGAGGTAAAAATTTTCTTCTCACTGATTTCTGCTTTGATCTTTATTATTTACTGTCTTCTTATAGTAGGTTAAATTTGCTTTTTTAGTTTCTTATATTGAAAGCTGATATGTTGATTTGAAACTTTTTTTCTAATAAAAGTTATACTATTAATACATGAGATGATTTGGCAACATCCCCACATATTTTAAGATACTATTTTTTAATTTCCATTCAGTTAAAAATAGTTTCTAAATTGTCTTTTGCATTCTTTGATTCATTGATTTTTAACATGTGTCATTTAGTTTTCAACATTTGTGAATTTTTCAGACATATTTTTATTGTAGATTTCTAATTTAATTTCAATTTTATTAGAGAATTATTTTGTATAGTAAATCTGGCACTTTTTTAAAGTGTTCTTTTCATTGATTTTCAAATTTACTTTGCTACTTTAATGATTAATTGACAATGATCAATGCACAACC
>NW_012102576.1:1756228-1759369 GCF_000951045.1 Mandrillus leucophaeus | reverse complement strand
AGGAGGAAGGGAGGGAGGGAGGGAGGGAGGAGGGAGGAAGGAGGAAGGAAGGAAGGAAGGAAGGGAGGGAGGGAAAGAAAGGGACTCTAATGTAGACTGAACCTAGTAAGAGCAGTTATTAAAAAATCTAGTCTGGGGCCGGGTGCAGTGGCTCACACCTGTAGTCCCAGCACTTTGGGAGGCCAAGGTGGGTGAATTGCTTTAGGTCAGGAGTTCATGCCCAGCCTGGCCAATATCGTGAAACCCCATCTCTACTAGAAATACAAAAATTAGCTGGATGTGATGGCACATGCCTGTAATCTCAGCTACTCAGGAAACTGAGACAGGACAATCACTTGAACTTGGGAGGCAGAGTTTGCAGTGAACCAAGATTAAACCAGTGCACTCCAGCCTCGGCAGTGGAGCAAGATTCTGTCTTAAAAAACAAGCAAACAAACAAACAACAAAGCAAAAACTCTTTAAAAATAGTTTTCTTCCTACAGTGGTCGATTGTTTAATTATAGAACAGAGGTCATTACATTGTCCTTTTAAATAGGGATAGCATCAGACCATAGTATTTCTCTTTTTTGTCAGTTTTACATTGAAGTGACATCCTCACTCTTTCTTGAGCTTTCTATTTCCCATCTCTTATGAAAGAAAACAAGTTATTATTAATCATGTAATTCCAAAAGATTAAAGATGCCAGAGTAAAACACATATATAGATATAGAAATCTCTACATGAAATGCCTAAACACATGCACGCATGCATACAAACACATACACTTGTGAATGTGTGTATGTATTAGAAGATTTGAAGTTTTATTTTCATTTCCTTACCAAGTAAAATTGCATATATCTGAAGAATATGTTTTATTTTTCCACAAAACACAGTATGAAATTCTAAATTGAATTCTGAATTGATTTCTCACTTAAATATTTGTTTTAAAATAAACATTTTAAAGTTTTCATTTAACTTGGGTATACATATGAACAGATTTTATACTTCAGAATTGACTAGTTTCCAATGTATGATAAAAAGAGTGGCACATTATTTACAATTTTTACTTTTATTATCTGAGTTGGCTATATTTTGTTTATAAATTAGGACTAGGCATGGTCCTAAAATATCCTAAAATGGTATTAAGTTCCTATATTTGAAGTTCAATAGGTATGATTCATTTTTATTTTCCTGCATTAATAAAATCATGTTTGTAATTTTTAATTGTCTCTCCTCTAGACTAACAATAATTGAAATGCAGAAGGGAGACTGTGCACTCTATGCCTCAAGCTTTAAAGGCTACATAGAAAACTGTTCGATTCCAAATACATACATCTGCATGCAGAGGACTGTGTAAAGATGATCAACCATCTCCATAAAAGCCAGGAACAGGGAAGGGATTACACCAACGGAAACACTGCCAACTGAGACTAAAGGAAACAAACAAAACGGGACAAAATGACCAACGACTGTCAGATTTCTTAGAGTCGACAGGACCAGACCATAGAACAATTTCACTGCAAACATGCATGATTCTCCAGGACAAAGAAAGAGAGATCCCAAAGGCAATTCAGATGTCCCCAAGGCTGCCTCTCCCACCATAAGCCCAGAGTGGATGGGCTGGGGGAGGGGTGCTGTTTTAATTTCTAAAGGTAGGACCAACACCCGCGGGATCAGTGAAGGGCGAGAAGCCCAGCAGATCCCTGAGAGTGCAACCCCCACCTCCACAGGAAATTGCTTCATGGGCAGGGCCATAGCAGAGAGACACAGCATGGGCAGTGCCTTCCCTGCCTCTGGGGATCATGCTGCCACTTTTAATGGGTCCTCTACCGCCCCCAGCCCCTCTGGGTTGGATTAGTGGTCGGTCCCTGGGAGGTGATCAAGCTCCTCTTCATCCCTATGGCACGGGCTTTCCTGCCTTGGGCCTTTACTCCTTACCGCAGTTCCTGAAGTGCTGGTATTGTCCTGCAGCCCCGTCCCGTTGCACTGACAGTCAGGGTGCCAGCACATGGGGAGAGCCGATCTCCATCCGGGTGAAGCTCACCTGCAGCACACCTTGCATGCTGGGTCTCCCCTGGCCCTGGGGCTCTAGAACTGCAGGCAAAGGGGACAGTAAATCTGTCATCTCCAATCCCGGGTGACCCCCAGAAATGTAGTGCGATAGATAAGAAATCAGAGAGACCAAGGGGTTGAGGAGAATATTTATTATTTAGGTGCACTGGACCAGTCAGATTAACATCCAAAGGACTGAGCCCTGAACAAAGAGTCAAGTTACCTTTTAAGCATTTCGTGGGTGGGAGAAGATTTGTGCAGGTGGAAGCATATTACAGAAACAAGAAACAAAGACAGTTATTCAATTGAGACTTGCATCACATCATTTCTTACTTTTCAAAGAAAAGTATGTTTTGCAACTTGAGTTTATCTATCTAGTGACCTTGCAGCTGCACAGCTAGAGAAACAGGGTCTTCACAATGCCTGGGAAAGGGAGAGAGAAGGCTCACTAGCTACAGAAAAACAGGCAGTTAATTTTAAAGGACTCCAACTCTTTCTCTTCCTCAGGGGGAATTGGGTTTTCTTACATACAACTGAGTTTTTGCTTACACATTTTTAAATTTATTTTGATTCCTGTTCCATGCCAACCACCTATGCTGCTGTTTTCCCCTCTCCTTCCCCTTCCCCTAGGGGAGGGACCCGCAGCAGTGGAGCTATTCTTTCTTCCCCCAAGAAGAAAGGAAAGGGGGATTCTGAATATTTTTCTTACTACCAGAGATTTGTGTGAGGTTCAACCCCCCACCCCCTCCCCCACACACACATGGGGATTCCTCACCTCTTTCTGAGGTTCAACACCCCCTATGGGGATTTCTCACCTATTTTTAACCTCCAAGACATCCTGACTAAGGAATACTTTACCACCCCTGCGGTTTCTCTCTCCTTGGTATGTCCTAACTAAGGAATGCTTTACTGTCCTGAGGCATGTTTTTTTTTTAAGTCCCGATCACCGAGGAAATACTTTACCGGCTCCTGCAGCTTCTTCTTGCTTGGTCTGTGCACAGAGTCATCACCGCAGTATGTAAGGATCCTTTAAGCTAGATTGCTGGCCAGTTCCTTCCTTCCTTCCTTCCTTCCTTCCTTCCTTCCTTCCTTCCTTCCTTCCTTCCTTCC
>NW_012102576.1:1734138-1755833 GCF_000951045.1 Mandrillus leucophaeus | reverse complement strand
TTTTTTTTTTTTTTTCCCTCTCTGTGTTGCTGAGAGTCCGGGTTTATTCTTCACACCAGGTGGGTCTCAATTTCTCATACCTGAGGGCCCCTTCAATGAGGTAGGGGAGCGCGTTCCCTCTTCAGAGAGGACTGGAGACCACCCCTGGAAGAGAATGTATTCCCAAACGGTTTGCCTCCAAATTGTTTGAAATGCTTGTTTCCCGGTGCTATAAACAGCACTTGAACATAAATTTAATTTATTTAGTAAGGCCATTTTTTACTTCCTGCAGAAAGGGTACACTCGCCAGCAGTTTTGCCACGAGTGTACACGGAGCGAAGGAGACAGGGTCATTTATAACCTGTCGCATCCACCCTACTGCTGTATCCGGTTTCCATTGGCTGGAACAGGACCTCCCATTCTGTATTTGTCCCGACTGGCTAGCAACTTAGAACTTTTTAAAAGAGGCAAAGGTAGAGGAGAACAAAGGAAGAAGGAAGTAACTTGTGGAATGCTGAGAAAGGTAAAAACACTTTTAAATAAGGAAGAGGAACAGGCTATGACCTAACGCTGGCTTGGACCAGTATAAGCACGCCAGGACAAATATTTAGGAGCACAGGTCTTTGAATAAATTTTGCTTCTAAGAGAAGTTACTATTTATTCCTAATTAGATAGGGAGGAAAGTCTTTGAAGAGCAACCTCTACTTTGCTTTTTACAGAATAAATGCAGGCGAAAAGAACATAAACCCTGCCAGGGGTAGAATGTTCTGGACAGAATGTTTCTGTTCCCCTGAAATTCATATTTGAAATCCTAACTCCCAATGGTATGGTATTAGGAGGGGGCCTTTGGGAAGTAATTTAGGTGTGAAAGTTGATTATAAGAATTGAGTAATTCTGTTTTTATGTCTACTTCTTCTTTGTCTAGCATCAGGATTGCAATCCTTTTCTTTTTGCTACCAATTTGTCTTGTAAATCTTTGTTCATTATTTTACTGTGGTATACTATTACCTCTCACAGTTCAACTGTTTCATACCAACTTTTTTTTTTTTGGACATTTGTGTTCTTATTTTTATGATTGTGTTAGAGTGTCTAATTCAATTTGCGGCATTTATTGCACTTTTCATCTGCTTAGTGATTGTTTCCTTTTTTGAGTGAGTGGCTTTTCATAAGAAAAATATTTTATTTATATTATTTGAACTTTTGAGGTTTCATATAAATATGGTTTGATTTTTCCTATTCCTGTTTCGTGGACAAGGATCCTAGTTGGAGAGCTCCCTCCTCTGTCAGTTCTGTCCTATTCAGCATAGCGTCTTCTATGGGTGGTGGTGGTGATGGGAGTAGGAAGGGCAAATGATAGTCATGTCTTTTTTCTCTTTCCTTTCTGCAGGATTCTTAAGTTCCTCAAATTACTTATTTACTTTGATAGTCATATTTGTAAGAAGTGTCACCCCTTCTTTATTTCCCACTTCTCTCCCAGAAGCCATTGCTTTCCTTTCCAAGTTTCCCACTTCTGGTCTTGCGTTTCAAGCCTTTTCCCAGTGCTATGAACTACCAAGTCCCAAATTGTGTTAAGTACTCTGACATTTATTGTTGAAGTTTTATCTTTCAGGGTTTATTGTATCTGTGATTCATTTATGTCCTCTAGTCTTCTCTTCTGAGCACGTTAAAGACTAATCTCCCTACCCTCCACCGCAGGTGTTCAGAGGTGGGCAGGAGCAAGTGTTCTTCTGCAATTATTTTTCTCTATTTATAGGTAATTTGAAGGTTGTGGTACTCTATGTCTCCTAGAGATGTTGGAAAAGTAAGGTATTATGTGGTTTTATTTGCTTTTCTTATTGATTTTATGAGTTTGGGGGAGAGATGGGAGATATTTGGGATTAGGCAACTGTCTCTGCAATGTGAGAAACTGAGGATTTACTACTGTTATTTGTTAAAGTGCCCTTTCTCTTAGATCCTTACTCTGAAATCTATTTCATACTTCAAACCAGTCACAGGCTCTATGGAAGACTTATTATAAGCTCTCAATAAGTAAGAATTCTAAAGTGTTAACCTCAGGTGACTGTGTTCTTAATGTACATGCGTACTTTCTTGTAGCCTGTCTATGTAATTTATTTAGTGTTTTAACAAACAACTGTCACCTACGTTGGCTGAAAAAAATACAAGTCTAACCATTTTCATGTCGGAGCAATTAAAACCAAGTATGAAAAAATATTACATTGGATTTTACAATATATGTGCATCATAGCTAGAAACATTTCTAAGAATCGAGAAAACCTCAGTTGGTGAGTAGAAAATATCAGAAAGCCTACTTAGTCCTATATGGGATTGTTTTATCATAGCTCCTACAGGATGTTTGATGGCATTGTGTACAGTAGTATTTGTTCTCTCCATCATGAGATAACTCCAGCCACAATGTTTTCCATTTATGCGTGGTAATGTTTTGTCCATTTAAGATGTAATTACATTTCATTGTATTGTATTCCAATTTAGAAATACAGCAAATGTTTTTTATATATATTAAATTTAAAATATATACATATACGTACACATAAATTATAAATATGTATCTTATTTTTATATATGTAAATTATTTAAAACATGGTGGAGTAAAATTAGCAAGATAACAGAATGGGAAGCCCACCAATTCAACTAAAAATTCATAGACAAATTTTCTTTGTGAGACATTAAGAAACCACTTGAGATGCTCCAAAGCTGTTGGTGAAACTACTCATGTTGAAGCTTTAGGGAAATCTAAGGCACACTCCTTCCCTAATTCTTACCCCCAGCACGGTGCCAAAAAAGCAGGAAAAAACTCCCCAGCTCCAAGCTTTGCTCTTGGTTAATAAATGATGGATGGCATGTCCAATTCCCCAATTTTTCCGGGGGCTACTCCTAAGATTGGCTTCTCTCTAGCCTGTCTCAGTGTACCGATAGAACCAAGCATAGCCTGGCTGCCCGGGACCAGCAAGAACATAGGTGGTGGGGTGAGCTGACAGTTTCCTAGCACTGTAGTTCCTCTCCTTGGATCAACATGAGTGAGTGGACCAAAGCCTTCAGCTCTCAGCGTCTCCTTGGGGGAAAAAGTTGAACTAAACTTCTGATAATCCGTATTTTCTGGAGATTGCCTGAGGAGCTAGCTCTGTTTATCTCAGAACGCTCAGAGGACCCGGGATATTCTAGGTGCCTGTGATCTACTAAGAAAAAAAGAAAACCAGTTGGACTAGCATGAAGGTTGAAGAAGACTGCAAAAATCCCTTGCCAAATAATAACTAAAAGACAACAAAAAATGCCTTTACTGATATTATAAAAAATAGACTTTAAGTCAAAAATTGTCACAAGAAAACAAGAAGGACATTACATAATGTTAAAGGAGTCAATTCACCATTGGAGCATATAACAATTTTAAACATATATGCACCCAACATCAGAGTATCTAAATGTATAAAACAAACATTGAATGAACTTAAGGGAGAAATAGATAGCAATACAATAACAGTAGGAGATTTCAATGTTCACTTTTAATAATGGATAGAACAACCAAACATAAAGGCAGCAAAGACCCAGATGACCTGATCAACACTGCAAGTCAAGTCACCTACAGACATATGCAGAACATTCAATCCAACAGCAGCAGAGTATACATTCTTCTCAAGTGCACATGGATCATTCTCCAGGATAGATCATATGTTAGGTCATTAACGAAGTCTTAAGAAAACTCAATCAACCTTTGCAAAATAAACTTTCTAAATTAACTGAGACCTGTCTCAAATTTTCAGGGTTCACAAAGGAAACAACCAGTGGAATGAAAAGATGATCTACAGAATGGGAGAAAATAATTGCAAATCATATATCAGAAAAGGAGTCAATATCCAAAACATATAAAGAACTCCTACAACTCAATATTAAAAAACACAAGTAACCCAATTAAAAAATGTATCAAAGACTTGAATGGTCATTTCTCCATAAAAAACATACAAAGGGTCAATGGGTATATGAAATGATGCTCAATATCACTAATCATCAGGGAAATGCAAATTATAAGCAGCAAATATCATCTTTCACTTATAAGGATGGTTATTATCAAACAAACAAAAGACAAGTGTTGGGAAGTATATAGGGTAATTAGACCCCTTGAACACTTTGGTGGGAATGAAAAATTGTACTGCTTCTGTGGAAAACAGGATGGTGATTTCTCAAAAAAATAAAAATAGAACTACTATACGATCCACCAATCCCCCTTCCAGGTAATTATGCAAAAGAATTGAAATAAGAATCTCAAAGAAATATTAGTATACTACTGTCCATTGTTATACTAGTCACAGTAGCCAACATGTACATACAAATACAATAGAATATTATCCAGCCTTAAAAATGAAATCCTGCAATATGTAACAATGTGGATGAAACTTGAGGACATTATGCTAAATGAGGTAAGCGAGTCATAGGATAAATACTATATGGTTCCACTTATGTGAAATATCTAAAGTGGTCAAGCTTATAAAATCAGAGAATAGAATGGTGGTTGCCAGCAATGGAGAGAGGAAAAAATGGGACGACGTTAATCAGAGGGCATAAAGCCTCAATTATGCAAGATGAATAAATTATGGAGATCTACTATACAACATTTTACCTATTGTTAATAATACTGTACTGTAGACTTGAAAATTTGTTAAGAGGGCAGATCTTGTGTTTACCTCAATAAAATAAAATTTTAAAAAATTAGCAAATAGATGCAAAGATATGTAAAAAAGATAACATGAACAACTGATGTTTATAGCTGAGAAATAAAAACTATCTGATTTCAATAGAGGCAGAATAAAACATTTAATAAAAGCATATGTCATATGTACTTCTTATAAAAATTATCATCAGACTAGGAATAGGAGGGAACTTTCTCAACCTAGTAAAGGTCATTTATGAAAATCCTACAGCTAAAATCAAGTGTAAAGATAAAAAAGTGAATATTCATCCTCTAAGATCAATAGCAAACCAAGGGTGTTTACTCACCACTTGTATTCAACTTTGTGTTGAATGTTCCAGCCACTGTGACGAGGTTATAAAAAGAATTAAAGGCACACAGTTTTCAAAAGAAACAGGTAAAACTGTCTTTATTCATCTATGCAGATAATACAATGAAATCTACAGAAATGCTGCTAGCATAAGTGAGTTTAGGCAGGTTGAACAATCAAAGATACACTTAGAATCAACTGTGTAAATGAATATATATATATATATACTTACAATTTTAAAAATAAAAAACTTGAAATTAGAAAATAAAATGTATAATAGCACTAAAAACAATAGACTACTTTGGGAAAATCTCATAAAAGCATAAAAGGCCTGAGTATTAAAAACTACAAAACATTACTGAGTATAATTTAAGTATATTGAGACGATGGACTAGGTAAAGAAAATGTGGTACATATACACCATGAAATACTATGCAGACATGAAAAAGAACAAAATCAAGTCCTTTGCAGCAACATGGATGGAACTAGAGGCCATTATCCTAAGCAAATCAACCGAAGAAAAGAAAACCAAAAACCACATGTTCCCCCTTATAAGTGGGAGCTAAACATGGAGTACACAGGCACACAAAAAAAGGAAACAATAGACACTGAGGCCTACTTGAGGGTGGAGAGTGGGAGAAGGATGAGGATTGAAAAACTGCCTGTCAGGTACTATACCGATTACCAGGATGACAAAATTATCTGTACCACCAAACCACTGCAACATGCAATGTACTCATATAAGAAGCCTACACATGTACCCCTGAACCTAAAGCAAAAGCCAGAAGGAAAAAATTAAGCATATTGAAGTACAAGAAACATACTTTATTCAAGGATCAGAAGACTCTCAGAAGTAAAAAGGAATTGGCTGGACATGGTGGCTCATGCCTGTAATCCCAACACTTTGGGAAGCCAAGGCAGGTGGGTCGCTTGAGGTCAGGAGTTCAAGACAAGACTGGTCAACATGGTGAAACCCCGTCTCTACTAAAAATACAAAAATTAGCTGGGCGTTGTGGTGGGCATCTGTAATCCCAGCTACCAGGGAGGTTGAGGCACGAGAATCACTTGAACCTGGGTGGTGGAGATTGCAGTGAGCCGAGGTCGCACCACCACCCTCTAACCTGGGTGATAGAGCAAGAGTCAGTCTCAAAAAAAAAAAAAAAAAAAGAGAGAGAAAGAAAAGGGAATTAACTATTGATACATGTATCAACATAGATGAGTATAAAAACTGTTATGCTGAATGAAAAATCCTGACAACAGATGTGCATATTATATGACTCTATATAAAACATAGAAAGGCAAATCTATAGTAACAGAATACAGTACAATACTCATCTGTGAGGGAAGGAGCAGATTTTTTATATATAGGGAAAAGGATACTTTTGAGGGTAGTATGTGTTTCAGATATTGCTGAGGTGATGGTTTCACAGATGCATAGATATGGAAATACATCAAATGTCATACTTTAAGCATATAAACTTTATTGTATCTCAATTATACTGCAACAGCGCTGTTAAAAATAAATAATGGCTAAAAGCTTAAACAAGCACTACATAGAAAAGGATATAAAAATGAAAATTAAAAGATGAGAGGTAAGCATCATTATTCATTCAGAAAATGGAAATTAAATGTACAATTGTATGCAAATGCATAGTATCCAGAAGGTCCTTAGACTAAAATAATTCATAACACTATGCATTTGTCAAGAACATAGAGTAACACTCACATAAACTGCCAGTGAAATTATAAATAAACTTTATAAATAAATTTTTACAAGTTTTGAAAGCATGAACTAAAGGGCCTAAATACACGACAGCTTATGACTTAGAAATTCAACTCCTAGGCATACACTCAAAAGATATGAAGCCACATGTCCCACAAGAGATATACTAAAATGTTTATAGTAATTTTACTCATAATAGTGAAAAGTGGAAAGGACTCAAGTGTTGAACAATATTAGAATAAATAAGCAAATTGTGATACATTCTTATGAATTCTACATGACAATAAAAGTAAGGAGCTACTGCTGCACAAATACATGGATGTATCTCACAGACGTAATGCTTAGCAACAGAAGCCACCAAGATCATATTTGCTAAGCTTCCATTCATATGAAATTCAAGAACAGGCTAAACAAACCTATATTTTCAAAAATCAGAGTAGTGGTTTTCTTGGAACAGGGGAGACGGTATCAATTAGCAAACAGAAAGAGAGTCTTGGTGGTGGTAGATAGTCTCCATTGCAATCTGGTAGTAATTGTGTAAGTGTAGACATAGCTTAAAGATTTACATGTAAATTTAAGATAGATATTCTTTATTGTGTTTTTGCTCAATTAAAAATATATACAGAGGTAAACCGTAATCAATGAAGTATTTAGCGTAAATGAGAAAATTAGTGAAGAAAAATTTCATGATGGCAGTTTGTGGAGCAAGTCTAGTAAGGTGCCAGTCCAAACAAGAGCAGGTGGGTAAGGCCTCTTGGAGGGTTAATTCCAATGAGAACAAAGTGACACTCATGGGTTATATAACATAACTGAGAACTAACACAACAAAAAACAAAAAACAAACAAAAAATTTTAATCTGGCAGAAGAGTTGTTTTTTATTGTATAAGGGTTGTAATAATAGAACCTCAAAGAAGGAAATATAATCCTAGCTTACTATTGGGCTCTAAAATGTCCTCTATTTGACCGGACGCTGTGACTCATGCCTGTAATCCCAGCACTTCAGGAGGCCGAGGCAGGTGGATCACTTGAGGCCAGGAGTTGGAGACCAGCCCGGCCAACATGGCAAAACCCCATGCCTACTGCAAATACAAAAATTAGCCCGGCGTAATGGTGGGTGCCTGTAATCCCAGCAAGTGGGGAGGCTGAGGCATGAGAATCGCTTGAACCAGGGAGGCAGACGTTGCAGTGAGCCGAGATTGTACCACTGCACTCCAGCCTGGGTGACAGAGTGAGACTCCATCTCAATCAATAAATAAATGTTTTCTCTACCTGAGGTCATGATGATGAAACACATTGTATTAGCTAACTACTATAAAGAACAAGTTATCCTCAAACTTGTGAGCTTAAAACAACAAAATATTTCACTTCACAGTTTCTGAGGTCAGGAATCAAGAGCAATTGTGCTAGCTGGTTCTAGCTCAGGATCCCTCACGAGGCTGCAGTTAAAATGTAGGTTGGATTGTATTTTCTAAGGCTTGACACTGGCTGAAGGGTTGAACCAAGGAGGCTCATGCACATGGCTGTCTACAGGATGGCTGCAGTTCCTTGCTCGCTGTTTATAGCAGGCCTCGGTTCTTTGCCACATGGAACACTTCAAAAAGTTGCTCATGACGAGGTAGCTGGCTTCCACCAAATCAAATGATATGAGAGAGGACAATGCGAAAGACATACTGTCTTTTATAATCTAGCCTCAAAAGTGACATGCTATAACTTCTGCCTTATTCTCTTGGTCACACTGATCAACCTGTATACAATGTAATTGATTATATCAAAAGTGTTAAGTTCCAAGAAACAGGGATCATTAGGACATATAGGAAGCTGTTTACAAGAGTCTAATCTTTGGCCCCAAATGATTTATGTCCCTCCCACATACAAAATCCACACCAACTGCTAAATCTCATCCCGTTACAATGTCAGCTCAAAGTCCAGAAATTTGTCACACCCAAATGTGAGTGAGACTCATCAGATGAAGTTCCTTAAGTTTAATTTCTTGAGTATAAGTTTTCTCCATCTGAAAGCTCGTGAAATTAACAATACTAGAGACATGCTTCCCTTATACGCTCAGCATCCAAAAGAACAAACTCTATAGACATCCTTGTTCAAAAGAGGGAGGGGCATGAGAATTACAAAGGAGGCACTGATGCATAATAATTTAAAATCTAGCCTAGCAAACGTTGGGACTCATTTCATTAGGACTCAGTCCTGTTTCTGCTATAAAATGACTCTTCACAACTCTTGGATCCACCTTACAGGCTCTTAGTTCTGTCCTTTGAATCATTCTTACTTTTTAATAAAAGGAAGCACTTCATTGTCATTTTTCTACTGACATAGTCATCTCAAAAATGTTTTGAGGTTTTCTATGAACTCTATTTGTAAAAACCACACACATAAATCTCTTCAATCTTTCTCTCTACCTGGAGCTTCTGCTGAGATACCTGAGGGACAATGCCCTAGGGCTTCCTAGAAGCCCTGTTATTTGACCTTTATAGATCCTTTGTCTGATTGAATTGAGGCACTACCTGTGTTCTTTCTATGACATTTTCAGGAAATTTTAGTCACACACACACCTTCTCCTTTAGAATCATGCTTTCCTCAGAGCACCCTAGATTGGACCTTTGCTCAGAATCTATTTCTCAATTTTAGCATTTTTGACATGCTAACACTTGAGAGTCCAGGAATCTCAAAACTATCAAGTTCTGACTTCTTTCGCTTAACAGCCCTTCCATTAGGTTATGTGTCTTCTATAGCATTGTAATGTAAGTAGTAGGAAGAAATCAGACAGTATCTTCAACACTCTGACTAGAAATCACTTTAGAGCATTCTCTTAATTCATTAAGTACATTTTCTACCTTCCACAATACTACAGACAAAAGTGTTGCTAAACTTTCTGGTACTAAATAGAAAGATTTTTACTTTCTCCAGTTTCTAATGTTTTCTCTTCCCTACTAGAAGCTTGTACTAGAAGGTTTCAGTCTTTCCTGTCCTTTTAGCCTCCATCCACTGCCTGTTTTCAAGCACTCCAAAATTTTAGTGTCTTTTTTTTTCCTTATAACGGTAACTTCATTCTGGGTACCAAAATATGTATTGCTTATCTATTGCTATGTGACACATTAATACTTAGTGACAGTTTCCAGAGGCTTCTCCAGCCCTGCAGAACTGTGAGTCAATTAAACCTCTTTATTTTATAAATTTCCCAGTCTTGGATATATCTTTATTAGCAGCATAAGAATGGACTAATACACTAATGTTGTGGGTGAGCAATGGCTATCTGGGCCCGTGGCATTGAGGTAAAATAATTTACCAAGACAGTTGTAGGTAAAGAAAGGCAGATTTATTAAAGAAAAGTAGGAAAATATGTTTCCAGGGAGGTAACAGGCAGCATCAGCAGAAGAAAAACTGACTGCAAAGAAACAAAGGCTTGCTGGAGATTTTATGGAATAGTGTTTATGCTGTGTGCTGCAGAGGGCTTTGTCCAGTACTGATAACGCTGAGGTTGCAGTGAGCTAACTTGCAGGTGTCTGGTGATAGGTTAGCACACGGCCCATATCCTGGACATGAAGAAAGGCAGACTCATAGCTTATCTGCTTTCTCTTTCTGCCTTCCCCTGCTCCCACCAGCCTAACTCCTTTTCCCTAATTCGAACTTCACAACTAATGGAGGAACCAATAATTAATGTATTGAGAAAAACAGAAAATAATTACTTGTCCTAGCATATGTGAATTAAGGAATCAAAAGGCAGTGTTTAAATTACATAAACTGGCCGGATATATTATGCCTGTAATTCCAGCACTTTGGGAGGCCAAGGTGGGCAGAACCCTTGAGCCCAACAGTTCGAGACCAGCCTGGGTAACAATGCGAAACCCCATCTCTACAAATGATACAAAAAATTAGCTAGGCATGATGGCTTGTACCTTAGTCCCAAGTACGCAGAAGGCTGAGGTGGGAGGATCACCTGAACCTGGGAAGTTGAAGCTGCAGTGAACCATGACTGCATCACTACACTACAGCCTGGGCTGTAGTGGGAATGAAACCGTGTCTCAAAATAATAATAATAATAAATAAATTAAATAAATGGCATAAACTATGAAGTAGCAATTGTAACATATTTTTAGGATTATGTGGGTACAGTAGGCATAACTCTAAAGTGGTTTCTAATTGTACACCAGTGGCCTAGTGTACACCTGCATAATCCCTTCCCCTTTAGTTTGAGTAGAATTTGGGATTATGATGGGATGTTACTCTGTGGTTAGAGTACACTAAATAACAAAGGTGAGGCAGTTTTTCAGATGCAATTAAGGTTCCAAATCCTTCCATCTTTTTTTTTTTTTTTTTGAGAGGAGTCTTGCTCTGTCGACCAGGCTGGAGTGCAGTGGTACAATCTCGGCTCACTGCAACCTCCGCCTCCCAGGTTCAAGAGATCCTCTCACCTCAGCCTCCCAAATAGCTGGGATTACAGGCACACACTACCATGCCCAGCTAATTTTTGTATTTTTAGTAGAGAGAGGGTTTCACCATGTTGGCCAAGCTGGTCTCAAACTCCTGACCTCAAGTGATCCACCCACCTTGGCCTCCCAAAGTGCTGGGATTACAGGCATAAACCACCGGACCCAGTCCAAATCCTTCCATCCTAAGTCAATCAAAATGAATTTTTTCATCACGAAAATGATGAAAATAGACCAGCTTCGATTCATAACAGAGAAAACCACTCTCAGTGTTAAAATCAATACAGAAGATAAAGCCTAATGAGAGGAGGTCAGGGAGATAGGAGAGTTGGTGCAAAAAAAAAAATTTATAATCGTTACATGCTTGCCTGTATTATTTTAAATTTTTTAATTAAAAATATATTATTTTGTAATCACATGGACAACAAATCCAAAACATTACAAATCTCCAGAAAGTGCAATGCATAAGCTCTCTTAGTTCAAATTAAACATTTGAAAGATACTACATTTCATCCTATATATTTTGTCAGTTAACTGAAGTGCATTTTTCCTAAATCAATCTTCATACAAGAATGTGAAGAGGGCCAGGGATGGTGGTTCACACCTGCGACCTTAGCACTTTGGGAATCCAAGGTGGCAGAATCCCTTGAGGCCAGGAGATCAAGACCAGCCTGGGCAACACAGTGAGACCTTGTCTTCAAAAAAAATTAAAAATTAGCTGGGCATAGTGGTGTGGAGCCTGTAGTCCTAGCCACTTGGGAGGCTGAATCAGGAGGATCACTTGAGCCCAGGAGTTGAGGTTGCAATGAGCTATGATCTTGCCACTGCACTCCAGCCTAGGCAAAGTGAGTTAAATTTTATTTTGTAAATTTTATTTGACGTGAATTAAATTTTATTGAAATTTGTGCTGAGAATTTGCAAGAATGTAAATAAAATTACATAAACGTGCAATAAAACGACATCGAATTTAACATTAAATAGATACATTAAATCAAAATACTCATAAAATTCTTCATATTAATTTTATAATTTCAAATGTAGATATACAAATTTCATCAATTTTAAAACACATTGTTTCACATCTATGACAATTGTGTAAGACACTGTTTGAAAACATTTTATAGACTCCAGAAGCAGACAATTAGTAACAATATAACAGGTAACTGTGTCATTATTAGTAATGTTGGGTCTTTACTCGCCACCTTCTCTGCCCCAAGAAAGGTTTAAATGAGCTGTTGCTTACAGATATAACGATTTTTAGTTTCACAGGATTCGTCTAAAGCATTTCCCTTTGAATTAAATGCTATGCAGTTCTTTGGTTTAAAAGTTTCAAAAGATGGAAATCTGTAATGAAGAAGAAAGTGTTAATATGCACAAAAAGAAGTGAGAATGTTCAGATAATTTTTCAATTAAATGATATAACTTTTAAAAGCATTTGAGTGAGATATTAACATATTGAGTCCTTTTTTTCTTTCAGTAACCACAATTTTCATGATTCTCTAGTGTAATGCTACAAAATACCCAGTTATTTTCTTACTAATCAATAGCATTGAGGCCAGGAGCTTTTCCTTGCTGTTTTTCTGTTGTCATTAATGGTTTAAATATGTGATATGCTTTTCTTCTATTTTATTTAAGATGTATTATCTGATCTAGTCTAGGAAAACAAACAAGAGCATAAACTTTGTCCCTGTGTCATGCTGCAAATCTCATGTTTATAAATGAAATGAGATTCAAAGAGTACACACATACAGAAAATGAGCCTACAGCATATAAAACATAAGACAATGCTGAGAATATTGGGATCTACCAGAATAGATAAAATAATAAATATATTACTTTTTCTGGACTGCCTCTGTGTATATGAGTATCTGTACATGCACATATAATTCCAAGGGCTTGTACTAAGGCAAAAACAATGTATATGTTAAAAGTTCTTTTATGGCCACAAATACACTAACTTTCATGTCACTTGAGCGTTAACTTGGATGTTCTAGGCAGATCTAAAATTGTTATTTTGTTGTACCTTTTCCTTTTCCTGTATTCTCATGCCCTAGACCAGGTTATTTCAGCTACAGTGCTCCTGGATGTTACCTTTACTAATCACATCTAAGGACACATTCGTAAAGAGCAAAAAAGGCCATGATCGCCAGAAACTTACAGATACTGGGAGAGTGCAGAGCCATTCTCCCACAGCCAGGCGGCGTGCTCCTCACTGTAAGAGAGTCCAATCCAGTAAAAATGTTGACTGGAGCTCATAAAATCCTGCTTCAGGTAAAAGACAATCACATTAATCTATTTTTAATCTACTCTGGGAATAACATATTTTGAGGGCAAGTCAGTGTTTACAATAAGATTCAGCCTGTCCATTACACAAACGGAAATTATTTTTAACTTCCTCTTTAAAAGGTATAGTCACATAACTCAGAGTTCTCATTTATCAGGCCCATTCATATATGGAGAAAAAATACTACAAAATCTCACTTCTTGAAGAATTAGAAACCTTATAAAGGGAGATAGAGTCTTTAGGGAACACTTTCTTCACGGGGGATCAATGATTAAATTTGATTCCAAAATAATGGTATGGTGAAGGATGAATCCCATGGGTATAATCTGCTCAACATATAATCAGCAAAGGTGCCGCGTACAGCAGGAGAATTTTTTCACTTTTTCTTAAGAATTGGGTAATTAGGGGCCGGGCACGGTGGCGCATGCCTGTAATCCCAGCACTTTGGGAGGCCAAGGCGGGAGGATCACGAGGTCAGGAAATCGAGACCATCTTGGCGTTATAGTGAAAACCCGTCTCTACTAAAAATACAAAAAAATTAGCCGGGCGTGGTGGCGGGCGCCTGTAGTCCCAGCTACTCAGGAGGCTGAGGCAGGAGAATGGCGTGAATCTGGGAGGTGGAGATTGCAGTGAGCCGAGATGGCGCCACCGCACTCCAGCCTGGGCGACAGAGCAAGACTTCTATAAAAAAAAAAAAAAAAAAAAAAAAAGAATTGGGTAATTAGGGCCAGGCGCAGGCTTGGTGGCTCATGCCTGTAATCCTAGCACTTTGGGAGGCCCAGGCGGGTGGATCACCCGAGGCTGGGAGTTCAAGACCAGCCTGGCCAACATGGCAAAACCCTGTCTCTACTAAAAATACAAAAAGTGTTAGGCCTGGTGGCGAGTGCCTGAAATCCCAGCTACTCAGGAGGCTGAGGCAGAAGAATCACTTGAACCCAGGAGGCGGAGGTTGCAGTGAGCCAAGATCGCACCAGTGTACTCCAGCCTGGGCAACAGAGTAAAGCTCTGTCTAAAAAAAAAGAATTCGGTACTTTTTCTTACCGTATTTTCCATGCTAGTTTATATCCTAGAAAGATGACAAAAAATACAAAATTATCAAAGAAATTATAAATTCAATTAAAAGAGCTAAAAATTACAGTCATGTAGTTGGTTCTTCAAATAAAATGGGTAAATGTAATGACCTATTATCTTCTTTGAATTCTTCCTGAAAAGTTTCTTTCACTTTATTTGGCACCTAGCTTGATTTGTATTCTCATGATACAAATCACTGAGGAATTTAATATAGATTTCACAATGACTACTTTAAGGTACACAGAACAGATAACTCAATTCCAATGTAACCGTCCACTTACTATGTGATTAATGACTTCAAGTATTTAACTTGTTCAGATAGTATATTTTTTCTAGATCAAAGAAAATGTAGAAAATCAGACTTAGCACATGCCAGCTCATCTCTGTTTTGAAGCTGAAGCAGACTGGATTTCTGAGAGGCGCAGAAATGCCTACTTTCGTTCCACGTTTTCTCTTCTCTGGAAATGAAGTAACAGTTGCATCCGTACCCAACCCATTTTTCGTGGCAAGAACAGCAGTCAGAGTCTGACAGAAAAGATAAAGCGTGACTAATGACACTGGAGACTAGACATTTCTTTCAATGCTATTTAATTATTCAAAAATTATTTGCTGTGTATTCTTTTAACATTCTTTCAGAATCTACTGTATACACCACACTTCAGGGGCTACTAATGTGAACTAATTAGACATGAACATGATGCTTTTTCCTCATGGAGATTATATTCTAAAGATAGAATCACAATTATATAATTTTCAATAATTTATTAACGATATTTAGTGATGATTTGGATAAGTGCAAAAAAATTAAGTATGTTAGGCCGGGCGCGGTGGCTCAAGCCTGTAATCTCAGCACTTTGGGAGGCTGAGACGGGCGGATCACGAGGTCAGGAGATCGAGACTATCCTGGCTAACCCAGTGAAACCCCGTCTCTACTAAAAAATTCCAAAAAACTAGCTGGGCGAGGTGGCGGGCGCCTGTAGTCCCAGCTACTTGGGAGGCTGAGGCAGGAGAATGGCGTAAACCCAGGAGGCGGAGCTTGCAGTGAGCTGAGATCCGGCCACTGCACTCCAGCCTGGGCGACAGAGCAAGACTAAAAAAAAAATTAAGTATGTTAAAACAGCATGTAGCAGAGTCTAAGATGAGGGCCAGTTACAAGAACCTTTTTTTGAGGAAGTGACCCAAAACTAAGTACTGTAGCATAAATAGGAGTTAATTAGATGAAAAAGATTTAAAGGAGGAAAACATTTTAGCATACTTTCTGAGTCAGAAAAGAATACGGTACATTTGGAGAATTTTGACATGTTTGGATATGTTATTTTTGAAAAGGGAATATAAATAAACCAATTATCTTGAGGCTTAATTATACATTTTATCAATAATAGTGTCTTCAACATTTGTTATCCACAGTAATAAAAAGCATGACACATCATAGGCACTCAAATCTTTGCCATATATGTGGTGCTGAAGATGTTGCACTATATTTTTATATTTTTTAATTGTTTTTGAGACAGAGTCTTGCTCTATTGCCCAAGCTGGAGTGCAGTGGCACCATCTCAGCTCACTGCAACCTCCACCTCCCAGGCTCAAGTGATTCTTGTGCCTCAGCCTCCTGAGTAACTGATACTACAGGTGCGTGCCTCCATGTCTGGCTAATTTTTGTATTTTTAGTACAGACGGGGTTGGCCCGTCTCAAACTTCTGACCTCAAGTAATATGCCTATCTCAGCCTCCCAAACTGCTGGGCTTACAGGCGTGAGCCACTGTGCCTGGCCAAGATGTTGCACTGTAAATGAAGCACTATATAATCACAGATGATGGTGAGACAACTTGGGGCGCATTCTGAAAAAAATATATTCAGAAAATCGGGGCCGGGTGCAGTGGCTCTGCCGGGTACAGTGGCTCATGCCTATAATCCCAACACTTTGGAAGCCCAGGCAGGTGGATGACCTGAGGTCAGGAGTTCGAGACCAGCCTGCCAACATGGCGAAACCCCGACTCTGCTAATAACACAAAAATTAGCGGGGCATGGTGGCGGGCACATGTAGTCCCAGCTACTCGGGAGGCTGAGGCAGGAGAATGGCGTAAACCCGGGAGGCGGAGCTTGCAGTGAGCTGAGATCCGGCCACTGCACTCCAGCCTGGGCGACAGAGCAAGACTTCGTCTCAAAAAAAAAAAAAAAAGAAATCTGTGCACTGTATTCTGGATTATAGAAGGAGCAAAAGGAAAAGTAATGAGATGCAAAAGTATAGGTTATAAGCAAATTCAGGCAGGTAATAAGGATTAACTGTAACATTTCCTGTGGTTTATTTTTTGTTTCTTATTTATGAGCACTCATATAGGAAACATATCTTTCATTTCAGGCTACTATTTTCCTGATTAGTTAAATGTACAAATGATACACATTCAATGTAATTTAATCATTTTTACATTAGATTGAGTAATGTAAAATGAGACTATCCTACACTGGTAGGCAAATTTCTATTACTACATATAATATTCCATCATGACTTTCTGTGTGAAAAACAAGAAACTGCTTGTGTAATCCCTTATCAATGCTAAGTTTTCCAAAAAATGTGACCTACCTTTCTGGAGTTCTATGTTGGGTCCTGGAGTATATGCTGGCTCAACCCTCAGTTTAGTAAAAGCTGTAAGACATGTTTAAAAATTTGTTTAATTAGGTATGGGTTTACGAAATAATAAAATATTACACATTAGTAAGATGAAGCCTTTATTATTAAATGATGTCATCACAGTTTTGATTTTTATGGAGACTTGCTTAGAAAAACTTACAATTTTTCAACAGAATTCCCAACGTAGCCATCAACGAAAGGCATATTATCCCTAAGGTCCCAGAAATTAACCTCCACAGAGTGGTCTTAAACACTGTAGAGAAAGACAGACAGAGTAATGACTTAAAGAGCAAACACAGGAGCTGAGTTCTTAAAAGTAGAAACTAGTGAGGGAGAATCCACAACATTCTTTCATTTGATAATGGAGTCATCTTGCCAATAAAACACTGAAGACTTTCCAATCAGGACTTCACCCAATACCAACATTTTTATGTGATGTATCTTATTCTTCAGGAAGATTATTCAAACATTTTCTTCTCTACCAGCTCTGTCACAGTAAAGTGAGTTTACCATTTATGTTTTAAATTGGCAGAGATGCTTAAAGAGCTGGAGGAATAAGATGTTAACGGGTACCACGTTGTGTTTTATGGACTTACCTAACAGACATTTATTTTTATTCTCTCAACAAAATCACAGGATAGATAGTATGATTCTCACTACATAGATGAGAAAACATAAGGTCCAATAATGATGTTATTTTCTCAAGGTATCAAAGCGAGTAAGTATCCAAGTCAGAAATCAAATGAAAGTGTGTCTAGCTCAAGAATCTTTCATTTAACATAGTCTACCATTGTCACAATAATACTAGTGAGAGTATGTCCCCTCCTCATCTCAATGCAGGTTTTGCTCTGATAAATGTCTAGCTGCTCATGGGTTCGTAGAGGTATTATAGGGAAAAGAAGACATAGGAACGTTCTGGACTTGGTGTGATAACTGATAACGACAAATATATGGGTAACACTTTGGAGGCCTGGCTTCATTTCACAGTACATTGAACATACATGAATAATCTTTTTTCCCCAAGAACATTACGTTTGTTCATACCCAAAATTACTTGCTTCTAGGCTTTTCACCTAAAACAGTTCCACATTAGGAGATTCTAACATGGACACACTCTCAAAGAGTGATGTTGTCATGAACAACAGTACAATGTGTCAAACTGTTCATTTGTGTAATTTTTGGATGTCACGACATAAATAGTAAATTTAAAACTTTTCAGCATTGTGTCATTAATATTTGGCATTTTCTATTGCTATGCTAGAATACTGTTGCTCACAATTCAACTAGGCTAAAGTTCAGTTCTCATTCAGAATTTAAAGGTAGACCTGTCAGAAGTCATTCTTTAAACCTGTGAGAAAAACTTCCTGAAATCATGTCGAAGTTACACAATGAAGAATCAGGAAAATAAAATGAACATGGAAAGTGCTAACGCATGAAAATCCTAAAAACATCCACTGTTAATCATGTCCTTTTCTCTTAAAGCATTACCCCAAAATTAGCCAATCCAAGAAATAGCTTTTCTGGTTATTTTTAATTTAGTGACTGAAATCACACATACCTGCCATGAGAAATTATGTTCCAAGAGCGAAGTAGAGAAGGCACGATGTGTACTTTTTCAGATAGAACAGCGTTGAATTGTTGGAGCTGAGCTGGTGATTAAAGAATCTGAAAGTTGAGTATGAAGAAATTTAGCCAAAAAAGAGAATGAAAAATTGTGCATTTAAATGATGTTCTTGAATCATCTATTGGTGAGACATGTATTTTAGTGTGAATAAGAAGCAGTAGAATCACAAGCCTCTAAAGTGTTCCAGGAACCACAACACAGGAAATTCTCACAGTACTTCTGTAATATTAACACTTTGGCAAGGACTAAAGAAGGTGAGAGGAGGTGAGAGGGAGTTTTGTTGCTGTTTTGTTTTTTATTGTTTGAAAATCAAATTCATTTTAAAGAGTTATCTGGAACATGAAGGAAATGATGGTCAAACCAAAGGTAAATTTACTTAGTATAACAAAATTACTCATGAAATTTTCCTTTTTAAATAACAATAAACATTTATTACTTACCTTGTGCTTTACACAAATTAAAGCGCTTGGCATATGTTAGCTCATTTATTTCTGTAAATGCCTTGATAGTAAAGATATATAAATATTCTCAATCTGTCAATGAGAAAACTGAGGCATACAGAGCGAAGTAATTTGCCCAAGGTCACATAAATTGGGATGTCCATTTCTCACTCTTTTCTTCTGATCTCTACCTAATTATCCTGGCCATGACAGGCAAAGTTCAAAAAGGTAGAACTGGATGGGTTTCCCACTTGAATGCCTCATTCATGTTAGCCTTAAAAGCTTTTTTCAACACCTCAATTTTCATTTTCTTAAAGTTCTTTAAGCATGACTTCAGCTTCTTTATTTTCCTTATTTTTACTGATACATTATTATATTGTTTAGTGTGTTATCTACTTCAGATACTATACTGATACTTCAATATACACTTTTTTGTCTACAGAAGAGTAACCTTGTTAATGGGAATATCAAATGTGGAACAGGTCAAATTTTCAATGTGGAAGAGATTGGCTATAATAAGAATCTTGAAAGGAGAGATTTTGATCCATGATGTAGTATCTGGAAATACAATCTACCATGCATCCCCATACAAAAGCAGACACTCAAATAAACGTTTTGTGTATTATATTTTGTATACTGTTTATGTTCAAGCATTATAACATTACTATAGATAAACCTTTTTGTAAAAGATGGGCTTTCAACCAACAACAGAAAAAAATGAAGAAAAAAGACTACTTTGATTTCTCAGTTTTTATGAAGTCTAAACTTTCCATCTTTTCAGTTTGCATTGTGTGCATAGAGCTGCTTTCATTGCACCACCAAATTTGTTGGGCTATAACTCCTCAGTGAGGAATATAAGCATAAAATCTACTTCATCCAGATGATATGCAAATCTCAATTGAAGTGATTTATTTAAAAATCCTTTGCTTACTTGAAATCTATTCATTTTTAGTTTTAGTGTTAGAAAAAGCTGATCTAGAAGAAACCTATCTGATATTGATTATTTTCCCCCCATGTAAAATTGCCTTAAAATATTGGAGATTAGGGGTTTGCTTTTAGTTTTTCTCTTGAGACAGTATAAATTTATGACAGAATGTGCAATAGGGATTATTACTACATTTTCAGTACTAAGAGAAACACCTTTATTTGGAAGTTATTCTAAGTTTTTAGAACCATGTTTGGTGAGAATACACCCATCAATCATTGTCCTTTTTTTTCATCTCAGTTCACTGACTTAGAAATAAAAATCCAACAAATGCAAGTTTACTCCAAGAACTCCAGGCTTAAATATTTAAGATACCTAAACACACACATACACACACACACACACAGAGTAAAAAAAAAAAGTGTGTGTGTGTATGTGTGTGTTTAGGTATCTTATATATATATATATCATATATATATACACACACACACACACACACCTCCTTCTTTTAACTCTTTCTGAGCTGCCAACTCTGATTGTTCTTTTTTCTTCTTCTTCTTCTTCTTTTTTTTTTTTTTTTTTTTTGAGATGGAGTCTGGCTCTGTCTCCCAGGCTGGAGTGCAGTGGCACGATCTCTGCTCACTGCAAGCCCCGCCTCCCAGCTTCACGCCATTCTCCCGCCTCAGTCTCCGAGTAGCTGGGGCTACAGGCGCCTGGCTAATTTTTTGTATTTTTTGTATTTTTTTTTTTTTTTTAAGTAGAGACGGGGTTTCACCGTGTTAGCCAGGAAGGTCTCGATCTCCTGACCTCGTGATCCTCCTGCCTCGGCCTCCCAAAGTGCTGAGATTACAGGCGTGAGCCACTGCGCCCGGTCTCTGTTCTTTTTATTTATTTTTGTACGTAGGCAGGTGAATGGTTTCCATGTACTGTATCTCTCCCACTCATTTCCACTTTTTCCTGAGACCTGAGGTTATCATTGCCTCGCTTTTGTCCCTTGGAATATTTGGGGAACTATGGCCAACTAGTTATCGGTATAGCTGTATCTATGGGCTCTTTTTTCTTCAGTAACTGCTGAAAGCCTTGCTGCTCTCAGACATGCTAATCCGGAAGTGCTGAATAATCATCACCAGAATGGGCCTCGACAAATGAATCTTGTGATTTGCTGTATAGTCTAGCAGTCTCAGCCCTAAAGTCAGGTAATTCTGAATACTGTGTTTTGCCCCATTTCCCAGAATTACTCTATAGTGTTATGCTCTAGTCACCACCTCTAGAAGCTGGATTAAGAAAATAACCTTTATTGTGTTCCACCTTCCCTTTCCTATGGCACTTCCTTTCCTACCTTTATTCCATACACAATTCCAAATAGTTTCCACTCAAAGTATTCTCTGGATGTGCTGCCGAGAGAACCCAGACTAAATTCCGCTGACATATCCAGCTTCACTTATATAAATTTGCTTTTGAAAAGTTAGGTATCCTGGCCGGGCGCGGTTGCTCAAGCCTGTAATCCCAGCACTTTGGGAGGCCGAGACGGGCGGATCACGAGGTCAGGAGATCGAGACCATCCTGGC
>NW_012102576.1:1726045-1733948 GCF_000951045.1 Mandrillus leucophaeus | reverse complement strand
TCCTGCCAAAAGAAGATCTCGTTTTGCAGGATCTCCCATTCCCTAGTATCCGCTGCAGGAAGACGCCCTCTTCCTCCCCTGCAGTTTACTAGTGCCCTTGTTCAGAGCAAGTGATGACTTCAATAGCTAAGTCAACTTTTAAACCTTAGTCAAAAGCCGGGGAAAAGAAGCTAATGTTCACTTAACATATAAACAGTGACGTCTTTTCCCCACCTAAAAATTTATAACTAAAATGCAGAACACAATAATAGTATACATTCTAGTATCCCCAAGGGAAAAATTTATTTTGATCTCACTGCTTTTAGAAAATGCATTCTTTGAGCGGAAAGAAAATTGCTCACATCAGGCTGCAAATCATTCTTTTAACAGGGAGAGAGGGCTCCCTGAGAAAAAACAAAAGACGTTACTGACCTGGTAAAATCTCATTGTAAACATGCTAATAACAAACCTACTAGCTATAGTGGTTTTTTATATATAGTGGGTTTTGCTTGCAAAATCCTTATCAATGGAATGATTTTAGCAGGATGTATTAGATTGTCTAAAATTGTTAGTGGTAAAATCAAATAACATAAAACGAAGGCCGGGCGTGGTGGCTCACACCTGTAATCCCAGTACTTTGGGAGACAGAGGCAGGTGGATCACCTGAGGTCAGGAGTTCGAGGCCAGCCTGGCCAACATGGAGAAACCCTGTCTCTACTAAAAATACAAAATTAGTCGAGCATGGTGGCACATACCTGTAACCCCTGCTACTTGGGAGGCTGAGGCATGAGAGACTCTTGAACTCGATGAGCTGAGATCATACCACTGCACTCCAGCCAGGGTGACAAGAGCAAAGCACACTGTAAAAAAAAAAAAAAAAGAAAAGAAAGAAAGAAAAAAAAAAAAACCATACAACTAGAAATTGTGGGTTTATGGAGGCTGGCTTCCTGCAAAAATGTCACATAAACTATGGGTAACCATAACCATGTAACCATCTGAGTATAAAATGGAGATGTGACATGACCAAAACATCTCCTTTTGTGTAAATGGTACAGCCACAAACACCTTTAAGAGACCTCATATGTTTATCTGTTTGTCTGGGCCACAGTGTGTCCTAAGGGGAAAGTAAGAATGAGTAGGTGCTTTTGCAGGCCTGGGTTTTCCACTGTTTTGTCTGCATCTCACAATTGTAACTAAAATTATGAGTAAAGCATGATACTGGGTGAAATCTCTGAGGATGCTTGTGATACTGATTTGACAACCCACTCCTTTGTGTTACCTTCTTGAAGAACTGGTTACGTTTTGTCCACCTAGATAATGAGAAATATACATACAATTATATGTATAGAAGCAAACACTCCTTGCCTTTCATCCTATAGCCCAAGTTATCATTGTCCCTCTCATATATCTAGGAACCTTTGTTGTACTTGAGCAGACTTTTGCGTCTGTAGGCCTTGGGCCTTCTTTTCCCACTAGATCTGCTCAAAGCTTCGCCACCCTCATACCAATGGATCTCAGGACTCAATATATAAATATCTCAAATTATTGTGCTTATCTTATATGCAGGGGCTATTTGGGGATGCATGTCAGAAAAAGAAATGTGTTGTTGGGGCTCAGGACACATCACCCCAAAATATGATAGCAGGAGACTAGATATATGTCCCCTCAAAATATTTTTCTATGTTGGCATGTTTCAAACTGATTATTTTGAGAAACTGCAGACACAAGAGTAGCTCATGTGAAAAGCTGCCCTTTTGTAAAGGAAAATTACATCTGTAAAGGAAACCTATATTAGTAAAATTCTCTATATCACGAAAAGAGCTGCTCCTAAACAATTTTTCCCCTGAAGGACTCTTATTTACATAGCAAGAAAATCTTTATTCAACATGTATTTCCTCACCTTCACCCTCCCACAACGGGTCCCTATTCCAGAAACCGCCTCCAGAAGCCCCAGTCCCTACTCCTTTATGCAGTTCAGGATGCCATTCAAGTGTCAATCATCCAGCCCTTCAATGAGTTGCATATTTTTGTGGAACCCAAGACTAAGGAAACTCCCCTAATATGAAGGAAAAGAGGATAAGCACAAAGGTGAAGTGGTAAATGAGAGTAGGAAGATAAAAGACGTCAGAGAAGCAGGACAGAGTGCTTCTGACACGAAGGTTCTCATGCCATGAGTGAAGCCACCTCTGCAAAATTATGACAGGGAAAGAAATCCGACATAGTTGATTTGATCTTGCTTCTGACTTCCAAGCTTTCCTTGGTCATTATTGGGTGTAGGTCAAGCTAACTTTGGGAGGAATTTAGTTTATAGTTTAACCTTAAGGCAAGGATGATAATAGCTCTTCTCAAAACTCTACTGCTTTTGGCAAACTAATAAAAAGGTCACACGGTTAGGGTTATGACAGGGGCCTGAGCTCTGCTAAAGTGTGGGTGTAGTTTCTATAATCACTTACTGCTCAGGAGTCATGTGTCTAGTGACCTTCCCAATGGCTCCTATAGATAGCATCAATACTGTAGAAGTTAAGGTTGGTTGTTTTTTAGGTACTTTTTCAGACGAACCCCGCCTGGACTCCTGGCTCATGACTCAACTAATCCTGTGGCCTAACCCAGAGGCAGACTGAACTTGTGAGGACCATTTTCTATACCCTTATGGTTTCACCCCCCTCCAACCAATCAGCAACATCCATGCCCTAACCCCCTGCCCACCAAATTGTTTATAAAAATACTAGCCTTCAAGCCTTCATGGAGACTTTGAGTGATAACTCCAGTTCTCCCAAGTAGGACAGCCTTGTGTCAATTAATTTGTTTCTCTGCTACAATACCAGCATCTCAGTGGATGGATTTTGTCTGTGCAATGGGCAGGAAGAACCTGTTGGGCGATTGAATAAGAATGGAGGCTGCATTGGGTGACACTTACCTGCCACTGACGTCAGCACTTCCCTGCCACTGACGTCAGCACTTCCCTGCATCAATATCCTGAATTTTTATGGGAGTTGAGTAAATGTCTTGAAAACAACGCATGCTCTGCATAGATGAGAATAGTCAAACCTTGTTTTATTGCAGCCTACTTTATTACATTTTGGAGAAATTGCATTTTTTACAGATTGAATGCTTATGGCAACTTTATGTCAGGTAAGTCTATCAACACCATTTTTCCAACAGCATGTGCTCAATTCATGTCTCTCTGTCACATTTTGCCACTGTCAAATTAATTTAAAATATTTTCATTAATATTATATATCTTATGACAATCTGTGAGCAGTGCTTATTGATGTCAATTTTGTCATTGTTTTGGGGCACCAGGAACCATGCCCATATAAGATGGTGAACCTATTAGTAAATGTTCTGTGTGTTCTGCTCCACTGACCAGCTGTTCCCCATCTCTTTCCCCCTCTTCTCAAGCCTGACTATTACCTGAGTTACAACAATACCAAAATTTGGCTAGTTAATAACCCTAAAACAGCCTCATGTGTTCAAGTGAAAGGAAGAGTCTCACGTCTGTCAGTTTAAATCAAAAGCTAGGAGGACATGTCCAAAACTGAGATTAGGCTGAAACCTAGGCTTCTTACACAAAAGAGTTAGCCAAGTTGTAAATGCAAAGGAAATGTCTTAGAAGGCAATTTTAAAAGTGCTACCCCAAGTGAACACACAAATGATAAGAAAGCCAAAAAGCCTTGTTGTAATAGGACTACCAGGTTGCTCTGCCCTCTGTGCAGTAACAGACCAATACACTGACAGCAGGTTTGCAGCAGAGAAAGAGTTTGACAATCGCAAGGCACAGAACAAGAAAATGAGAAGAATTTTCAAGCCCCAACTATTTTTTGTGGAGGTGTTCTGGGCCAGAACTTTTAAAGGATTGTGGAGGGCAGGGGTTGGAACATTTAGGGTCATCTACTGGTCAGGGTAAGGGAGATGAAATCATCAGAATGTGGTAACTGCACTCTATCATGTGTCAGTTTCTCATCGGGCCCCACATACTGACTGGCATCGGTGGTTTTGTTGGTATGCAGAACCTAAAGAACAAGCTCAAACAAAAGTTTATCTTCTTCTCACAATGTCTTAGATTTTATCTATGGAACAGAAATAGAAAAAAAGTCTTGTGACAAGGCCTGCATTATCCTAGGGTACTAAGCTACAATTGGCTATGCAGAAATGAGTCAAAGGACAAGCTGGCTTAATCATTGCTGCTATTGTGCTGCAAGCCTAGTTGGATTTTTCCCCCTTCTTTCATTTTATAAAATTTGGGGGTGGGGGCCATTTTCATTATTGTGGATATGGAGGAAGTTTTAGTGGTCTGCAGAAAAGATCAAACTAGTCACACCATTCCCTTAAACCTAAGTCTAATCTAGAACCCTAACTCTTTTTAATTCTATGAAAGCTGAGAATGGTGAGGAAGCTGCAGAAGAAAACTTGAAAGCTAGCAGAGTTTGGGTCATGAAGTTTAAGGAAAGAGGTTGTTTCCATAACATACAAGTGCAAGGTGAAGGAGCAAGTGCTGATGTAGAAGTTGTAGCGAGTTATTCAGAAGATCTAGCAAAACTCATTGATGAAAGTGGCTACACTAAATAAAATATTCTTAATGCAGACTTCTTCCTTATTTTGAAAGAAGATGCCATCTAGAATTTTCACAGCTAGAGCAGAGTAGGTGATGCCTAGTTTCAAAACTTCCAAGGAGAGGCTGTCTCTCTTCAGAGGTGCAATGCAGTTGGTAACTTTACAGAGCTTTTACGTGACCAGGTGCTTTGTCAACAAGCAGTAATATTTTAAAACGTGTACGTTTTTTTCAGAGCAGTAGGTCTCAATAGTGGATTTAAAATATTTACTAAACCGTGCTCTAAATAGATGTACTACCATCCAGACTTTGTTTATTCACCTGTAGAACTTGGACAGGTAGATATATTGTTTTTTAAGACATAATGCTATTGTACATTTAACAGACTACAGTATAGTATAAACATAACTTTTATATACATTAGGAAACCAAACAAATTTATGTGATTTATTTTATTGTGGTGTTCTGTAATCAAACCCACAATATCTCCAAGGTTTGTGTATATTATGCATTTCCTGTACCCAAAGAACATTGTAGCTAGTTTTCTTATCATTATCTGGAGATAACTTTCACTTAAAAGAGATAGCATCCATATTATTTAACTTCATCTAGATACCTCTGTTCCTTGTCAAGGTCAAGAATCCTTGAATGTTTTTAGCAAAAACAAAACATAATTAAAAAAAAAAAAAAAGGCAGAATGGAACCCTAATGGTAACATGGAAGAGACTATCTCTGAACCTTGGTTTGTTTAGACAAAGGAAATCCTAGATTGATTCTTGGCTGGAAAAGTAATAAAACACCTTTCTGTACCTTTAGAGAGAAATCTGATAAAAATAGAAGAACCAGAATGAAAATCATTTCCCCTTGGGGCAGACCAGGGTGAGCACAAGTGAGATATAAAACTATTAATTTTCATAATGAGTCCTTCTGTACTATGGATTTTTAAAGCATATGTGTGTTTTACTTTGGTTAAAAAATAATTAAGAAAAAAATTTAAATCTCCAGGAAGCATAATTACTAACTCATTTTACTTAGAGTTCGAATGTTTTGAAAGATGATATTCTGTAATCTGTATCAATCACCAAAAACCTAAGTTCATTTTCCTAATTATTTCTTTATTCAACTGTGGAAATGATTCTGGTTTGATAGTCACAGTGTCTTTGTAATTCTGGGCTTTCTTGACTCTTGGCATGTTGTGTGCTGAAATGATGAAGCCTAGTTAAGTGTTCCTCAATTATATCATTAGCACTTGAAATACACTATTAGATGTGAAATAAGACTATCAATTTAAGTTTCTTAAGATATATCTGTACCATTATCATAAAAGAGTGTTGCATAATATTAGACACATGATATTTGGGGAAAGTGTTTTTTGGATTGATCAGGCAGAAAAAAAGTTCAAGTAAGTGACTCTTTTGGTGATGAAAAAAACAAAGGAAAACCCCTTCAGAGAAAAAGTAAAAAGTGCTAAGGTAGTGGCCAGGGCATAGGTTATATTTCATTTGGAAAAGTCAGGAAGCAATCACTGGGTTAATTACTGTGTCAAAGCAGAGGCAAAGGACTTTCACTGGGTTTGCAGAACTCAGAAACATTCAGAGTAGATCACCCTGTATCACTCCCCTTTATGAATGAGTAACACATAGAAAGAATCTCTATGTATTTGTGTTTGGTTAGAAGAGAGCAAGACAAAGACCCAGAAATAATTTGCAATTTGTGAAGGAAGAAGAAGGAAACCCCAATTTAGTAAAACATAGTAACAACCCTGAAAGTGTGTTAGGGTTGCTGAAACTGAGGCATGGGGGAAAATGCAATACTTAGTTTATAAAATACATTAAAATAAGAAAATGTATAAAATTATTTTTATTGTTTTTTTAGTATTCTCAGGTAAAGACAGAAATTTAACCAATAATAGTCTAAATGTTTTAAAAATATTTATAACATTTATTTTGATGAAATAAAATATACATTGACACATTTAACTATCTTCCAGAGGTACAGAAAGGAGTGTGATTTGTTAAAATTTGAGAGGTTTTGCTTTTAATCAGAATAGACTTGGAGCTTTCCTAAGAAAACAATTATAAAAGTGATTGCATACAAATATAATAATTTTAATTTCAACGTTTCTCTTTCCCTGTATTCCATAGAATGATCAAAAAGAGATAGTGTCTGCACACCAGGAAACAAATGAGCACAAGTTTACAATTTGCATGAGCACAGGAACACTTTCATCCTTTGAGCTATCAGGATAACCTAGGTGAAGATGAATTGTTGTCCTGTTTCCTTCCTTCTCTTGTCTCAAAATTTCACACCTTTAGATATTACCTTTAGTGCAGTTCTTTAAAATGTGAATTGCATTGGGCAGATCATAGATTAAACTTGAAAAAACAGCAGAAAAAACTACCACATAACTACCACATACTTACCAAGTTATGGGAGAAAGTAGAGCCATCTTCCCACAACCAAGTGCCAATTGCTCTCTGAAACAGTGTCTGGCCCAGTAAAAAGACAGTAGAGAATTTATAAACTCCTGGTTGGAAACAGAGTCAAACATGAGTGTGAATCCCAATTCTGTCAATCCCAGTACTGCAGGGGCCATGGGAGTAAGTTTCCCTTGGCTCTCCAAAGGGAAATTGTCTATTTTTATGCTTAGGTTCAACAAAATATGAACAGCCATGTAGAACCATGAGTGCACAAGATGAATATGATCTAATGCAATAGATTGAGCAGGAAACCCCAGCGAGGTCTGTCTTTCTAGATGCTTCTCAGACTCTCTGAACACGCATTTGTTCCTTCCGGGTATAGGGCAAGACCCTTTCTGGAATGGAGTCTTATGACCTACAGTCAAACGAGGTATGTCAGATAATTTCTTTATGGCCAATTTTTACACAGAAGGTGGGGGACATTAGAGTAATCTTTTTAGTTTTTATGACTGGCTTTGAAGAAAAGGGGTTCTGGTTTGTGTGACCTGCCTTGGGTGAGAAGGATTTATTGCTAGCCTAAAACAGAATGGGACTGAGATACAGGAAAGCAGGAGAAGGTCAGAGAAAAACTTTTGCTAGGAAGGTTGCTTCTGAGGCCTTCATTTTAGGATGTTGTTTTTTGAGTCTCAATAATACAAAGGTTCTTATAGTTACCTTTGTCTGTTTGAATTTAGGCACCTTGCATTTTGAATAAAGTATCAGACTCAGCCATTCAACTCCACATCTCCAAAATTATATTCTTTTAAAATTATATAATTAAATTCAAAATTATATAATAGTCACGTGACTCTTCTTTCTCTCTCTCTCTCTTTTCTAACCCATTTGCTCAGGGAGTATAAATTATTACCAAACTGCACTCATTTTAGGAGGTATCAAAACATAAATGTTCTAG
>NW_012102576.1:1722619-1725085 GCF_000951045.1 Mandrillus leucophaeus | reverse complement strand
AGAATGGCGTGAACCCGGGAGGCGGAGCTTGCAGTGAGCTGAGATCCGGCCACTGCACTCCAGCCTGGGCGACAGAGCGAGACTCCGTCTCAAAAAATAAAAAATAAAATAAAATAAAAAATAAATGACATATCTCACTGTAAGAATGTTGAATAAGTATGCAATATTCATTATTGAGACCACTTTATTTCACAGAAACATGGGTGTCTATATTTTAATGTATTAATAATGATATATTTTGATTTATTGTAAATGTTTCTCTTTTATTTACCTTTTCTGAACCCTTGAATGTTTTGCTCTTCATGTAATATGTTAAGGCATCTTATGTCCATTTTATCTCCTGTATTTTAAAGTACAAGTATTGACCAGATAATTTGTTCAAAATTCTATTCAATGTGTAAAAATCAAATTCAAAATATTTAGCGTAAATTTTAGGGGTTTCTTTATTTCAAAAAAAAAAATTTGGGATATCTGACTTAAGAAAGTATTGACTTCTCTCTACTCTCTAACTGAAATAGAATGGAATTCTGAGAATCAAAAGAAAAATGGCTTTCTAGGAAATTTTCTGCTTCATTAGAATTCAGATACTTGAATCTGTTCCCAATCCACTCAGGATTAGAACAGTGTCATAAGGGAGACAGAGACAAGTTTAAAGAAAAATGAAGAACTAACTCAAAATAAAATTGAAATTTGGGCGTCATCTTGTAGGATAAATAGGACTTGAAAAATACAGATACGTGGTTACAATAAAATAAGAAATAGGCAACAGCCATGGTTCATATCAGAATCTAAAAGGACAGAAAAAATTCTACATATTCTCTCTTCTTGCTCTTTTAAAATAAAATATAGTATACATATTGAAAAATAATAGAAACACAAAATTTAATAATTTATGAGAGGCAACACTCTTGCAACTATGATCTGAGTCAAGAAATAGAACATTTCCAGAATCTTCAAAAGCTCTCCTAATTTAACCTTCCAATTACCACGCTCTTTCTCTTTCTAGATGTTAGCACTGTCTTGATCTCTAACCCTGTATAGTTCAGATTTGCCTGGTTTGAGAATTTATGTTACTGTAACATACATAGTCGCATAATATAAATTATTTTGTGTCAAGCTTCATCCAAGTACTCATTTTCATGACCTTGACACTAACTAGGCAGGATGCAAATTACCCTGGGCAGTGGATATGATACACTGATTGGCTCAGTTGGGACTCAATTTGGATATCAGAGTGGGTCCAACTTCAGTCAAAACAAAATGGGGGCCAGGCGCAGTGGCTCATACCTATAATCCCAGCACTTCGGGAGGCTGAAGCAGGTGGATCACCTGAGGTCAGGAGTTTGAGACTAGCCTGGTCAACATGGTGAAACCCTATCTCTACCAAAAATACAAAAAATTAGCTGGGCATCGTGGCATGACCCTGTAGTCCCAGCTACTCGGGAGGCTGAGGCAGGAGAATCGCTTGAACCTGGGAGGCGGAGGTTGCAGTGAGCTGAGATCACACCCCTGCACTCCTGCCTGGGCTAAAGAGTGAGACTCCTTCTCAAACAAACAAACAACAAAATGGGTAGGAATGATTATCTAGAGGAAATTTTGATGTACTAAACTTCTAGGAGGATTCACTTTGACAAACTGGTAACTCCTTTTCATACTTGTTTGTTTTTATTTTGTTTTTTGTTTTTCTTAAGATGGATCTTTCTGAATGAGTCTACCATTGATTTACATGTGCAGGTTCATGTTAAAATACAGTATTTGGGAAAAGACAAGAGTAAAGAACACATATTTGGGTGTGCTGTGTAGAGAAATCTTCAAGTCCATATGCATCAAGAAAGAAAGAGTAGCAATGACTTTCACAAGCTTTGATTTGGAAGCGGCACATCCACCATCTCTGAATTTACCATCTTCGATGTGGAGTGACCATTTATTAAATAGGAGTGGGAGAATCAACAATGTGGCTGAGACATAAGAAGAAAAGGAAAGTGAGGATAATTAGCATTAATACCAAGGGAATAAAAATACTGCCTGTTAACCCCTGAGATTTTTTTTTCAGTTTTTATTTTCAAATGAATATAGATTGACGAAAAAGTTACAAAAATAGCATAGGGACCTCCCTTGTCCCTGCTGTTGGGTTTCCCCAGTGATAACACAGACACACCTCATTTTATTGCACTTCACTTTATGGTGCTCCACAGGCATGGCATTTTTTACAAATTGAGGTTTTGTGGCAACCCTACCTCTGGCAAGTCTATCAGTGCCATTTTTTTAAATACCATGTGCTCACTTCCTGTCTCTGCCTCACATCTTGGTAATTCTTGCAATATTTAAAACTTTTTGGCTGGGCGCAGTGGCTCACGCCTGTAATCCCAGCACTTTGGGAGGCCGAGGCGGGCAGATCAGGAGGTCAGGAGATCGAGACCATCCTGGCTAACACGGTGAAACCCCATCTCTACTAAAAATACAAAA
>NW_012102576.1:1720354-1721950 GCF_000951045.1 Mandrillus leucophaeus | reverse complement strand
TATAAAAGACCTGGAGCCAACCCAAATGCCCATCAATGATAGACTGAATAAAGAAAATGTGGTACATATATTTTATATCAGCCTTATTGCTAATATGGAGAAAGTTTTACTGGTCTGTATCAAAGATCAAACCAGCTACACAATGTTCCTTTAAGCCAAAGCCTAAGGTGCTAACTCTTCAATTCTATGAAGACTGTGAGAGGTGAGAAAGCTGCAGAAAAAAAAAAAATTGGAAACTAGCAGAGGTTGCTTCATGAGATTTAAGGAAAGAAGCCATCTAAATGATATAAATTACAAGGTGAAGCAGTAAGTGCTGATGAAGAAGCTACAGCAAGTTATCCAGAAGATCTAACTAAGATAATTGATAGAGGTGTCTATACTAAACAACAGATTTTCAGTGTACATGAAACAGCCTCCTGGAAAATCCATCTAGGACTTTTATAACTAGAGAGGAAAAGTCAATGTCTTGCTTCAAAGCTTCAAAGGACAGGCTGACTCTTTTGTTAGGGGCTAACTGGTGACTTAAGTTGAAGCCAATGCTCATTTACCTTTCCGAACAATGTAAGACCCTTGGGAATTATGGTCATCTACTCTACCTGCGCTGTCTATACAGAACAGCAAAGTCCAGATGGCAGCATATCTGTTTACAACATGGTTTGCTAAATATTTTAAGCCCATTGTTGAGACATAGTGCTCAGAGAAAAAGATGTCTTTAAAAATGTTACGGCTCATTGAGAATGAGCCTGGTCACCCAAGAGCTCTGATAAAGATGTACAAGGAGATTCATGTCATTTTCAAGCCTGCTAACACAGCATCCATTCTGCAGTCCGTGAATCAAGGGATCATTTCAACTTTTAAGTCATATTGTTTAAGAAATACATTTTGTATTTAGTACATAGTGATCCCTCAGATGAAACTGGGCAATGTAAATTCAATGAAGCGTTTAGGAACATTTGTGGTTCATGGGAGGACGTCAAGTATAGCATTAACAAGAGTTTGGAATAAGTTGGTTCCAACCCTCATGGATGACTTTGAGGTGTTCGAGACTTCAGTGGAGAAAGTAGCTGCAGATGTAGTAGAAATAGCAAGAGAACTAGAATGAGAAGTGAAGCCTGAAGATGTGGCTGAATTCACTATTTACAATAGCAAAGACCTGGAACCAACCCAAATGTCCATCAATGATAGACTGAATAAAGAAAATGTGGTACATATACACCATGGAATACTATGCAGCCATAAAAAAGAATGAGATTATATCCTTTGCAGGGACATGGATGAAGCTGGAAGCCATCATCCTCAGCAAACTAACACAGGAACAGAAAATCAAACACCGCATGTTCTCACTCATAAGTGGGAGTGGAACAGTGAGAACACATGGATACAGGGAGGGGAACAACACATACCACAGCCTATCGGGGGTAGGGGGTGAGGGGAGGGAGAGCATTAGGACAAATACCTAATGCATGTGGGGCTTAAAACCTAGACGATGGGTTGATAGGTGTAGCAAACCACCATGACACATGTATACATATGTAACAAACCTACACATTCTTCATGTGTATCCTGGAACTTAGAATAGGATTAAAAAAAAAAAAA
>NW_012102576.1:1716905-1717659 GCF_000951045.1 Mandrillus leucophaeus | reverse complement strand
TAGAGTTAAAGATCCTAACATCATTTTAAATTAAATAGCCAGCTTCTTATTGGTCATTCATTTTATCCATGGAACTTTTCTAAGAGTTGACTTTATAGGTCTTGCTCTGGCCTTTCCCAAGGAGTAGAGATGACCGTTTCGTAGCTACAATCCAAGTAGGGAAATATTTGCCATGGTAGATGTTTGCTATGTTGGCTTTCAGTTCTCATTCAACAACCATTTTAATCTATGTTGTCCAATGCCTTTGCAGTTGTATTTTGGGCATTGGAAACTGCCTTGTTGTTGTTCCTTCAAATATGGCATCATTTTACAGTTTCAATTTTAACTAAAGATTGCAAATTCAGCCAGGCGGAGTGGCTCACGCCTGTAATCCCGGCACTTTGGGAGGCCGAGGTAGGTGGATCACCTGAGGTCGGGAGTTCGAGACCAGCCTGACAAACATGGAGAAACGCCATCTCCACTAAAAATACAAAACTAGTGGGGCGTGGTGGTGTGTGCCTGTAATCCCAGCTACTCCACAGGAGAATCGCTTGAACCTGGGAGGCAGAGGTTGCGGTGAGCCGAGATTGCACCACTGCACTCCAGCCTGGGCAACAAGAGCAAAACTCCATCTGATAAAAAAAAAATACAAATCCAATTATGGATATTGACCACATACGTTACACAAACATTTCCCCTTTTTGCATCTGCATCAAGTTAAAAGAATCCAGAAAACTGCTTCCCACTAAAAGAAATAAGGAAATAAACAAACCAA
>NW_012102576.1:1715770-1716855 GCF_000951045.1 Mandrillus leucophaeus | reverse complement strand
CAATGAAACAGCATCATAGACTACAGAGAAATCTTTTGTGAAAAGAAGAGTCAGTCAATGCAGCAAACTTCATTGTTGTCTTATTTTTAGAAATTGCCCCTGTCACCCCAGCCTTCAACAACCACCACCCTGATCAGTCAGTAGCCATCAATGAGGCAAGATCCACCAGAAACAGAAACAGACTAGGGCTCTCTGAAATCTCAGCTGGTTGTTAATATTTTCTGGCAATAAAGTATTTTTAATCAAGGTATATGCATTGTTTTTTAGATATAATGATTTTGAACACTTAGACTGCAGTATAGCATAAACATAACTTTTATATGCACTGGGAAACAAAAAAATCATGTGACTTGCTTTATTGCAATAATTTCTTTTTTGTGGTTGTCTGGATCAGAGTGCACAGTATCTCTGAGGTATGCCTGTATTTTACATAAGTAGAGTACAATGTCAAAACCAGGAAATTGACATTGGCACAATCCATAGACCTTATTCCGATTTTAGTAGTTTTATATATGCATTCATTTGCTTGTGTGTATTTGTGTGTATGTATGTATGTCATTTTATGCAATTTTATCATGTGTAAATTCGTGTAACCGTCATCACATAACCTCTGATTTTATATTCCAGAAAATACTGGTCACCAATTATTTTGTTACTCTACAGTATGGTTATTAAAGAAGAGACAAATACTGAAACTTTTCCTTTATTCAGCAATTTTCATTTTAATAAGTTTGTTTATTAGGGGAGAGTTGCAAACATTTATTGAGCACACATTACATTGCAATTTTAGTGCTCAATATGTATGCCGCATTTCAATGTGTGTGTGTGTGCGTGTGTGCGTGTGTGTGCGTGCATGTGTCAGGAATTCTATTATGTCCAATGCTTTCTTTAATATAAATAAGATCACACAAATTTTCCCAGCAATATGAAATCATTTTAAATTCCTTCTACCTCTGATTATTCTAAATTCCTTCTACCTCTGATTATTCCTAGAGTTAAAGATCCTAACATCATTTTAAATTAAATAGCCAGCTTCTTATTGGTCATTCATTTTATCCATGGAACTTTTCTAAGAGTTGACTTTA